>NC_138204.1:171954557-172045024 GCF_964194415.1 Vipera berus
TCTAGACGGGGAAATTGAAATAGCCAACTGCTTCTATATTCTGACTAAGAAAACTACATAGATGTGATCATGAAGTTTCCACAATTTAAACTTGTTTCAAAAGAGTCTTTACCATTCATCATAATCTCCAAAGTCTATCTTAAAAGACCAAGTGAGCAAGCAGTTACTGAAAAGAAACAGAATTGGTTTCTAGTTAACTATTCATCCCAACGATTAGAAAAAATTAAACTATTTGACCTTTCAGTTTATGAACACTTTACATAGAATTTTTGTTTAATCTAGCCAAGATCAGATTCTCAATTCTTCTTCTTTTGTTGCAGGGTATAACAATTTTGTACAAAGAAGCAGACATATATGAAACAAATTGTAATATTTTAGTATACACCATAGCACAGTGTAAACTATGCCTTGCTTATAATTATATATTTTAGAATAAATTTCCACATTGATTTTCAGAGTATATAATGTAAATTTAAACACTGTCATTTTGTTATTTTCTTATATTTTTTAGCGTTCAACAAAATTTCAGGAGAAGTATATTCCTGATGAGGAATGATTCAGTTAGTTTCATGTGGATACCAAACTGCCTATAAGGTTTTCTGTGGACTATTCAAGTAACATTTAAAATCAAAGACTTCATTGTTGTACAGTCATCACTTCTGAAATCTATCCACAGTTTGTAATTTTTTTCCTTTATAAAAAATAAAAGCATGCTGTATTTAAACAATATAAAACATACTTTCAGAGAATAGAAAACATTTTTGTTTGTCTTGTATATATATTCATAAAACTGACAAACCATGGATATATCTGTGCTGAGTTCCCTATCAAAACTGCTTGATGTATACTAGGAATATGGTTCTTCCTCATACATTTATGGATGCTTTAATACCTCTTGTCACGATCATATACACAAAGAAGTGTTTGTGTAATTAACATATAATTTGTCTTGGACAGCTCACAATTAAGTGTCTATAGCATACTATATGACATGTTCTGGCAAAAGCTATAAATCTTTTCTTCAAGTTTAAATATTACAATGCTTAATGTCATTATACATATATACATGGACACAACCTTACAAGACCAACAACTAGCTCATCATTACTGTCAGATGTTATATCAATGAGCCGTGGGCCATGTTTCAAAATAAATGTGTGGGAAACATCATTTTTTTAAAAAAAAAAGAATTAAAAAAATAATAATAAACTCTTGGGACCTGTGCCAAACACCACGTTTTACTATTCTGCATATGAAAAGTAATTGACCTTTGCAGAAGGCTCAACAGATGCCTCCCTTAGCCCCATGTGAATCAGTCCAGAAGCCATTCAAACTGGAAGTTTTAGTTTCCATTAGTTCCATCAGCTCAAAGTTGTGTTTACATTCAAGGACAAACCAATTCAGTTTGAGAAACTCTGAGAGTGAGTTAACATATTACAAAAGGGTTTCATCTGTAGGCTGTATTGAAGAAGCATTAAAATTTCCTCCTCCTCAACAGAATCTGATGAAAATAAAATTCTCATGTATTTCATGAAAAGAATGATATATATTGGGGAGGGGGAAAATGTACATCATTAAAACATTAGTCCTTCATCATGTTTAAGGCAAAGCTGGAGGGGGGGGGAACAGAACCTGCCAAACAGGAAAATTTGTTTTAGACTAGGGAATTTACTTGTATATAGATGAATGGCTTTCAGCTTGAAAACTTATAGAAAATGTAGAAGAATGGCTTTCAGCTTGACAACTAGCAGGTGAATTTATATAATCTAATCCCTATAGATGGGTTATCTTGCAAACTTCTTTTCGTAACTGTGCCTAATGCTGATTTCTGTGCACCACAAACAAGTTGAGCTTCATTGCCAATTTGTATCTTTTAAGTGTTTCTCAAGAAATGAGCTGTAAACAAGTTATAGAACTGATGCATGAATTTAATGGCTTGTGTTTAAAAAAATGTGATTACTTTAGAAACAATTGCCACTTTGATAAATAAGCTGAAATAGTTCACAGTTTTTCCTGCTCTTGACTGACATTCATCTTGAACAGCCTTGACAATTCAAAGCTACTCTTAATGATTAACACTGCACTCTATTTTTGTGTCCACTCTGAAGTAAGAGTTTTGAAGTCAAGTGGGAACTACCTCCATAGAATGATGCAGAAAAGCAGGAATATAACTAAGCTGACCATGTTTCAGATTTGTCAGTAGGTAACTACCTCATTTAATACATATACATATACAAACACACACACAAACATACACTCTTTCTTCCTACAGGAAGCCCATTTTTTTGTTGGCATCGCTTTCTGGATTTTAAAATGAAAACTTTTGAAACTATTTAATATGTGACATTGTTTTAAAGAGGGACGCGGTGGCTCAGTGGGTTAGGACGCTGAGCTTGTCGATCAGAAGATCGGCAGTTTGGCGGGTCAAATCCTGAGTGCCGCGTAACAGAGTGAGCGCCTGTTACTCGTCCCAGCTTCTGCCAACCTAGCAGTTCGAAAGCACGTAAAAATGCAAGTAGAAAAACAGGGACCACTATGGTGGGAAGGTAACAGTGTTCCATGCGCCTTTGGCATCTAGTCATGCCGGCCACATGACCACGGAGACGTCCTCGAACAAGCACTGGCTCTTCGGCTTTGAAATGGAGATGAGCACCGGCCCCTAGAGTTGGAAATGACTAGCACGCATGTGCGGGGGAACCTTTACCTTTACCTATTGTTTTAAAATTAATCTCATATGGGGTTCAAAACAGTTAAGATAGTTGTGGCTCTACAATAAAAAACATCTTCACTGTACATGCATACAGCATCAACACACATATAAAAGGAATCATATTTTGATAATGCTGATTAATGCAAGTGCCATCTTGCAGACACTGCTGGTTGCCTTGAAGGTATCTGGAAGAGAATATAACAAATATTTTAATTAAAAATAGTCTCACAAGGAATACTGTCAGTTCCCCCTATATCTATCTCGCAATACATCACTACTGATTACTTTGATGAAGGAGAGATCCTGGACAAACTTCCCTTCTCCTCTGTGGTTGTTTATAGACTGGCCAGCCACTTGTCTGAAATGGTATAGGGTTTCCTGCCTGAGCAGGGGGTTGGACTAGATGACCTCCAAGGTCCAATCCAACTTCTTCTTCTTCTTCTTCTTCTTCTTCTTCTTCTTCTTCTTCTTCTTCTTCTTCTTCTTCTTCTTCTTCTTCTTCTTCTTCTTCTTCTTATTATTATTATTATTATTATTATTATTATTATTATTATTATTATTATTATTATTATTATTATTATTATTATTATTACTTTTCCATTAGCCAACTACTGTAAGGGAAATAAGGCCCATGGAGGCTAAGCAAAAGGCATGGAAATTTACCCTTTCAAGCATAGGGAAGATGCTTAGGCAGATGGGGGTGGGGGTGGCTGACCACATGTTTTAAGGGTAATCTTTTAAAACATGTTTTTTGTTTATGAGTCAACATTGAATTAAAAGCTTGAATTGTAAACAATATGGATAGCAAGTTTACAAATATGTCTGTTTATATATAAAGGTGAACTATTTCCACACTGCTACTGTTTTTACTTCTTGAACACTCAAAAATATTTTTAACATACCAACAGTTGCTCTATGTCCAGTAGCTCATCTTGCTGACCAATAAGAACTTGAACCATGAGCCTTCAGCTAGTATTCCATCCTGTTTCACATCGATCATTTCTTTCATGTGCCTTGGTTGAATTTTTGAAACATCTGAATGTCCCTTGTGACAGAGTGAGCCATTACTCAATTAGAAAAACTAACAATAGGATATCATGATACCCAGGGAGCTTCACATCTGCAGGCAAGAGGAAGAGCTCTGCAACTTGGGTGATGTGAAAATTTCTACTGATAGAAAACCTAGTAGATTCCACAGAGCTGCAGTATTCCTCATATACCATACCTTAGTTCAGGAATGTCAACCTTGCTGCGTCAAGTGACACGTTGTGATGTATCATGACTTTTTTCCCTTTGCCGGAACTGGGGTGGGCACAGCTTCCGAGTGATGCATCCATGCTGTGGGCCGGCTGTTTGACACCCCTGCCTTAGTTGGAATAAACTGACATGGATGAACCATGAAAATGCTCATGTGGAATCACAAAGTAGGGACATTTATCTAGAAATGTCATGAATACTACATGTGGTAGATGTTTACAGTCATTTAAATTAAAAATATATCATAGGGCATCTGCAAATTTGCAAAATTTGGGAAGCATGCTGAACAATATCTGAACAATGTATATGCCATTTTATTTGCAAGAGTTGCTTCATTGTAGATAGTATAAAAACCAACAATCTTGGCAATGTAGTTTTTACATTTTCCAGTTGTTTTAATTCCAATTTTAGATCTCTTAGCATCAATGATTTTGATCAGTCATTCAGACCCTAATCTTCTCACGACTGGACTGTTGTAATGAGTTCTCTAACTGGGGCTACCCTTGAAAAGCACTTTGAAAGCTACAGCTGGTCCAGTGAGGATATTTTGTGGGCCCTAAGAATTGTCCCTGTGACACCACTACTTCATGAGCTTCACCAGTTGCCAGTCTGCTTCCAAGTGCAATTCAAAGACTTGGTGATCATCTTTAAAGCTCTTCATGGCATGGGTCCAGGTTACTTGAGGAATCATCTCACCCCACTGGGATTGGCCCAAACCACTCCTGCCAGCAGAGGAAGCATGCTGCATGTCCCATCAGCCCAAATATTCTGGCTGATGGGGTCCAGGAGGAGGGCCTTCTCTGCTGTTACTCCTGCCCTCTGGAACCTCTTGCACTCTGATGTGAGGTTGGGTCCAACCTTCCTATCTTTTCATAAGGGCCTAAAGACATGGCCGTGCCAGTTGGCTTGTGGCTCCAGTGGGGCATCAGCACAATGGAAGTGGTTGATTAACCATAGATCCCACCTCTCCCCCACTCAATCTCTGCCCTCCCCATGTGTCTTTGGTTGTGAGGTTTGATTTTAACATTTTATGTTTTAATTAAGATGTAACTGTAAGCTCTCCAGAGTTACCCTATGGTAAGATGAATGGCCAATAAATTTTATAAATAAATAAATCAGTTCTTCAAAGAAGAACTGCATGAGCCTGTAAAAAGGACCTGCTGCCTTAAGGAACCAGTTCATTAAAGCAGCTTATCCTTAATGCAACTTTTAAAGCAACTCATAAAGCAAAATGTATGTTTTAATTAATAGAGAAAAATGTGTGAGATTTGAACCGCTTATCATTAGTAAAGTGGGCCTAGCCCATAGTAAAAGGTAAAGGTAAAGGTTCCCCTGCACATGCGTGCTAGTCGTTTCCAACTCTAGGGGCCGGTGCTCATCTCCGTTTCAAAGCCGAAGAGCCAGCGCTTGTCCGAGGACGTCTCCGTGGTCATGTGGCCGGCATGACTAGATGCCAAAGGCACACGGAATGCTGTTACCTTCCCACCATAGTGGTCCCTATTTTTCTACTTGCATTTTTACGTGCTTTCAAACTGCTAGGTTGGCAGAAGCTGGGATGAGTAACAGGTGCTCACTCTGTTACGTGGCACTCAGGATTCGACCCACCAAACTGCCGACCTTCTGATCGACAAGCTCAGCATCCTATCTCACTGAGCCACCGCGTCCCTTTAGCCCATAGTACTGTTATATAATTAGAAGTGGAATTTCTAATTCTTTTTCTTTTCTTTTCTTTTCTTTTCTTTTCTTTTCTTTTCTTTTCTTTTCTTTTCTTTTCTTTTCTTTTCTTTTCTTTTCTTTTCTTTTCTTTTCTTTTCTTTTCTTTTCTTTTCTCTCATCCTCTCCTGCCTCTCAAATAACAATACTTGAACAGAATCTTATGTGGTCTGTTGGCTGAGCTAATCACCCAGCAGCACTTGTGCAGATGGTGAGTTTCACCTCAGAGTTAAGCATCAGCCTCTCTATTGTCAGAAATAATTACCTGAATATGTTTCAGGTTGCTCTGTGAAACAGGCAACCAGTCAGGCTTCTTCCTCTAAATTAATGTTGTTGCCCATCCTTGAACTGTGAGAGCAGTGCATTTCACAAGTCAAGTGAAAAGAAAGAAAAAATAATAATTTTTAACTAAGTAAGAGGTGGGACACCAATTCCTAGTCCAATAGGCAAGCTTGAAGGTTTAGGATCATGCCAAGAATATGCTCACAAATGTCTGCCAATGGGTGTCAGTCACAGACAAAGCTGCCTGTGGAGCCAATCATAAAACACCCATTTACAAGATATGAGGTTGCTCTCTGCCATCTATGCTAGCTTCTGCTCTCCCCTGATGCCCTCTAACATCTAAAGTAATGTTTCTCTTTTAAAGCCAGTTTGTTCACCTTCAAATAAGACTGAGGTATAGATATCTATTAGGTTTTTTTATATAAATTATGAAAGCAGTTGTCTCTTCCTTCTGTAGCTTGTAAATTCCTCTTTTATTGCTTTTTTATACCTTAAAAGATATACAATAAAAGCAGGTGTGGCAAGAAAGCTAACATTCACTGAATACACTATAATACTAACCCTTAGTTTCTCAACCTCAACCATTTTAAGATTTGTGGACTTCAACTCACAGAAGTCCTTAGGAAGCATGTTGGCAGAGGAATTCTGGGAGTTGAAGTCCACACATATTAAAGTTGCTGAGGTTGAGAAAACACTGCCTTAGGCTATTCTTTAATTGTTCCATGGACCGGTTGCATCATATGGAGGCCGTAACCAACCCAGCTCTGGCAATGCAAAAAAAGTCATAATACATCATGACCTGTCATGTGATGTGGTACGTTTGACACCCATGTTCTAAACAGAACAATGTTATAGGTGACTGATTCAAGTCATCTCTCCCCCCACCCTTTTACCACCCTTTAATCCCTTTATTTGGGTTGGAGTTGGGGTGACTGAATGGAGGCCACTATGCCACTCTGATTCAAGTGATAAATAAATATTAATTAAATCAAGGACCTAAATTTTTCTCCAGTCAGGATATTGTTCTTATTGTAAAAGTATGCAAATATCATTTGCTCTCAAATATCATTTGGGTCCAAAAGTGGCCCCAAAGAGTTATAGCTATACATCCATCCCTCTCTCTCTGTGTGTGTACCATCCCCAGATTGAGAAAAGGAAAAAGGTGAAAATTGGTTGTCTCTTCTGCCATGGAGCATCTTTTATTGTTAGGAAATCAGAAAGAACTAATTACATTGCTTTTCCTTAGCTTCAAAACAGTAGAGACTATCGTAGCTCTTCTGGTGATGAAGATGGCTGTGCAAATATTGGTAGAATACCATTTTGAATTTAATTAGTGAGTAATGTTGATATTTGAACATTAATTCCAGGCAAATCTTTAGAGTTTAACCTTTAGTGAAAGATTACTAGGCTTTTGTTTAGTTCTCCACTGCACCTGAAGAAATGCCTGCTTCTTTTATTTTAAATTAAAGCAAGATAATAGCCCTTGAAGTTTTCAGTCAAAGCTACCAAGCTGTGAGTCAGACATTAAACTTTGTGCTGCTACAGTGGAATCCCTAGCAGGGCGATGCAAATTGGACTCAATGTCTGTGGGTGCCCCTTGTCATGCATGACCTGCGGTAGGGCAACTACTGATCACAGAGTGATAAAACCATCCATTTTGGACCAGATGAGAACACTGCAAAAAGAGCAATAAACCCAAATTGGTTTCAATCACAGCAAACAAAGGTCAATCACCAATGAGTCAGGAGTCTTTTGAATTAGCTTATCACAGCTTTTTTTATTCCAGAGAGCTGATTGGGCTGTTTATTCTAACACTCAGGAGTGGGTTTAATGATTAAAGCACATCATTTGATACTCTGGGCTAGGAGACATTTGGTCAAAGTGCTTAGAGAAGCCATAATTCAAGTGTGTTAAAATAAAACAATGGAGAACTTCACTTAAATGTGAGAAAAAACTGTATGCATATCTACACATGTGATGTAATTTAGTTGAAACTTAAACTTGATTATGGCCCAAGACCAGCATAGAACAATGCAGTGTTCAAAAATAAAGAAGATATATGATGTAAAGGGGAAAAACATGCAAAACCAACCAAGCCATTGTCAAAACTGCCACAGGAGCCACTAATTTTTTTTGTTTTTTTACAAAAAAGTCAAAGCTGTAAGAATATATAATAGGCAAATTAATACTACCTAGACATAAAATCAAGATAAAACTAGAAGCATTATAAAATCATGCTATATAAAATATGCTAGACAATGCATATTTGTACATCAGCACATAAAAATTGGAGGGGGAGGAATGTATTTCCAGACAGCCTAGTGAGGTAGTCCAGACAGGATGCATGGCCAGAGGGACTCATTCTTCTTTACTGTAAACAATAAACAGAAAGTACTTTTCTACCCCATTGCCTTTACAGCTCCAGAAATTAGGTAGAATCCTTACTGTGAATGCTTCCATCATCACATTCCTTTTGCAGGCTAATCTGCTAATCTTGTTTTGACTCTTTCCCTTGTCTCCCAAAATCATCCCCACACACCATTACAGACTTTGTCCTCTATGCCAGGGGTCCCCAACCCCCAGTCCACATACCAGTACTGGTTTACGGCCAGTTAGGAACTAGTACGCGCAGCTGGACGCATGCAATGAGTCTGCAGAGGTCTGGGCAGGGGCGGTAGAGTGGCAGGGCAGAAGCCAGCTTGCTCAGTGCAAAGGTTCTCCTGCGGCTGTGCTTGCAACTGGCTTGCAACATCTGAGCTCAGTGTCCTTCCTCCTCTGCTTCTTGTATTCTCTTCTTCTGCCTCCTCTTCCTGCTTCCTCTCCCTCCTACTTTTTCTTCCTCCTCCTCTTCTGGGCTCATTCTCCCTTTGCGCAAGTCTCCAAGTTTGCAAGCCAAGCGCGCTCCTACCCTGCTTGCAATGGGGAAGGGGGAAGGGGAGAAGCTACATTTCCCTTAAGCACTGTGTCTCCAACGGAATCCCTCTCTCATCCGTACCTTTTCTAAGGCTGCTGGGCTTGCGCAGTGCCCTCCTGCCTCTTTTGAATGGTTTTCTCAGCACTTCCTCAACATGCTAGGTCTTTGGTTTGTTTTGCTGGAAGGCTGAGTTTAGGATTGTCACTTTTTCTTCCCACTTTCTTTTTTTAATATATTTTATTGATTTTTTTTTAACATAAACACCTTAATATTTGGTAAACAGCATGTTGTCTGGGCTTATATTTGCAAAGTAATCACTAACAATCAGTTTCTTTTTTAATTTTATTGATTTTCTACTTTTACATTTCAATATTTAAAAAGCAACGTGGTGGTTGGGTTAATCAATGGTATAATAACATGCAAAATATCTTGGGCAGCTTATATAGTTAGGATTGAAGAGAGGTTCAGATCTCACCCAGTCTCATCAGCGCTGCTTTGTAGGTGCCTGGTGGTAACTTTGACTTTGGCTGTCTGCAGCCTAGTGATGAGCCATATTGCTAAGGCCAGTCTTTCGTCTGCCGGTTTGGAGGGCTGCGCTGGATTGGGTGAAAGGGCTACCACCCTCCTGTGATCAAGCAGGGATCCCCTCCTTGCTGATTGCCCCTACAGGGTGACTTTCAACCCTTTCCAGGGTCTCCCAGCGATGCAAAATCAGGTGTGGAAGATGGAGTTCGTCTTCCAAGTGTCCGCAGCGACCGCGTCAGTTTCTATATTCCAAAGCCCACATAATAGCTTTGCTTGATTTTCTCTTCTTCCAATAATATTCTCTTTGCCAACCTTAAATTGATACAATTCTTATTGATAGGTAACAATTAAATATAAAAAAATTTCTAAAATTTCTACAAATAATAATTACATCAGTATCATGCTTCTTTTCTATCTGGTCATCTTGGTTGCCTTGTCATAAATCCTGTTTACAATTCTTATTTAAATTTGTTTTCCCTACAATGTTCAAAACATTCTTACTGGTTAAGATTTTCTCAAGGTTAACTACATTTAAGTATTTAAATCTATTTTCCTCGTACAGGCCATCCCAACTCTTTTACATTTCTCATGTCTTAAAAAGTTTTTTTTAAAAAAAGACAAAAAAAGAAGAGAGAAGAAAAGAGAGAAAAGAATAAAAAATAATATACTACTTAAAATACATATCCCTCTTAAACTAATATATTTATCTCCATTTTTTCTTTTTACCCATAATTAAACATATCTTTAATCTTTAGATGTTCTATTTAATAAATCCAATCATCTAATCTTTTAACTCTATTCAAAACATTTTTTAAAATTATCCATTGGAATTTTCTTAAATCAATTGCATTTAAATATCTAAAACATTTCCTTTATATTGACCACTCCGAACATTTTTATATTTCTCATATCAAAAAACAAAGTAAAAAAAAAGAAAAGAAAGAATGCTATATTACTTGGTGGGTTCATCCCTCTTAAGCTAAAATCTTTCTATTTCTTCAACCATATTCAAACAAGTGTTTAATTTTTAAATATTCCCTCTGATACATCCCATCATCTAATTCCCAATTCTTACTTTAGCCCTCTTCTTTTGCCAAACATCTTTCCCAATCAATATATTCCATTGAATCAAAGAGTCTTTCCATAATCCTGCAAATGTTTTTGTAGATATAAGAGGCAAATCAAGCAACATGTCTTTGTAAAAAGATTTTGCCTCTTCATATTCATTGAAGATCCTGTCTTTTTTTCCTTTCTCAGTTTCATCATCTCTTGTTTCTCCATTTCTCATGGTACTCCAGACAGCTCTGCCATCCATTTTGTCAAATCTTTTTTTCTTATCCTCAGATTTATTTTGTGGTCTTAGAGTACAAGTTATCTTTTCCATGTCCAATGTTTCTTGTAAGTCCTTCTCCACTTGAGTCAAGTCATATTTCCTTATATTATTAGGTTCTATCTTTAAATCTGTTTCCTCCAATTTATATTCAGTTATCTCCTTTATCTGCTCCCTCTCCACTATTATCCTCGAGTTTTTTTGCCATGAAGTTGAACTGGAGATGGATTCACTTATGCTTTCAAAATTATCTTTAATTTCCTCGTGGTTTAAGATCATTGTTTTTTGAATTAGTTGCAACATCTCATACATCTCCTCCTGGAAGGTATTTGTTTTTTCTTGATACATTCTTTCTGCAGATCTCTGATTTTCCTTTCTCTGCAAACAGCTTTAGAGTCATAGTTAAGTTAATATTTGTAATCCAGAAAGGTCAATTTTTTTAAGTTTATAGTTCTCATTTTGTATGTAGCCCAGAGTGTTTTCTCTTTTTTTGGTCACTGCTGTTCTCTATTATCAGAACTTTGAAAGTCATAAGAACAGATTAACTTTTCTCAAGCCTTAGTCTTATATTAGAACAACTGTTGCTGTAATTTTCATCCACCACTAGATGTTAGCACCTGTTCATTTTTTTTCAGTTTTCAAAATAAAGAGTTATCTTCTATTTTCATAGTTTAAAAGGAAGATCTTAAGAGATTTTAGACAAATAACAAACTTATCCAGATTTAGGTTTTATATTCATTTCATTTCAGTGTATTTCTCCCCCATAAAATGTTTAATTCACCACTTCCGTCTGCAGAAGGGTGGAGGAAAGGTCCCCTTCCTCACTTTTGGAGGTTATTTTTTTTCTTCCTGGTTTTTTTTTACAGGAAATTAGTTAATATGTATAATAGAGAAAATCAATGTTCTTACCCAGATCCAATCATGTTGTTTACTATCAGCTTAAAATAGTGCTTTTGGGCTTCATTTTTTTGTAGCTTGGGCTAGCCTTTGTCCTGTTGGTTTCTGGAAGCCTTTTCCCAGACTGATCAGGTCAACCTCCATCTCTCCATGGTCCACAGAACTTCCTTCCTTCTTTGCCGCCTCTTCGGGGCAACTTCTGGCTTATTTAGGGTCCCCTAACAGGCAGAAAATCAGCCGTAGGGTGCAGAGCCCCACAATCCCTCAGCTGTTGTGCTACTGCACAAAACCGGAAGCCCCTTCCCACTTTCTTAGAAGCAGAAAATCACTGGTCTAATCTAAAGGTAAAGGTAAAGGTTCCCCCGCACATGCGTGCTAGTCATTTCCAACTCTAGGGGCCGGTGGTCATCTCTGTTTCAAAGCCGAAGAGCCAGAGCTTGTCTGAGGACGTCTCTGTGGTCATGTGGCCAGCATGACTAGATGCCAAAGGTGCATGGAACGCTGTTACCTCCCCACGGTAGTGGTCCCTATTTTTCTACTTGCATTTTTACGTGCTTTTGAACTGCTAGGTTGGCAGAAGCTGGGACGAGTAACAGGCACTCACTCTGTTATGCAGCACTCGGGATTCGACCCGCCAAACTGCTGACCATCTGATCGACAAGCTCAGCATCTTAACCCACTGAGCCACCATGTCCCTGGTCTAATCTAATACAATGTAATAATAATAGAAATAAAGTGCATTATTTGTTTGTTTATTTAGAAAATTTAGAATAAATATAATGAATCATCCTGAAACCTCACCCTTGGCACTGGTCCCTGGTGCCAAAAAGGATGGGGATCTCTGCTCTATGCTCATCATACCTGATCAAAGCATATAGATGCATTAGAGACAATACAAAGCATTTTTGACAACAACCTGAGGAATTTGGATTGGACTTGTTCCGGGGAACCAAAAATGAGGAACAATCCAATCTGCATTCCACAGGTGAGCTGAGCCAAAGATTTTGCTTGGGATAATTTAAGATTGCTTGAAAGCATCACCCACCTCCCATTTAAGAAAAATACAAGGTGGAGTTTTTGGTATACTCAAGACAAATACCAAATATTTCAGACTCTCTGAGACATGAAGTTTCCTCCACCTCACCCTTATACTTAAAAAATGAAATGCAATTTACTTGTACCATTTGAGGGTGCACTGTAAACAGAGTTTAAAAGGAGCATATGAAAAGCTATCAGATGGATGTTCTAATTCTTTTTTTTTGTGTGTTGAAAGTGCAATTCAAAAATGTATGCCTGCTGTTGCTTTGGTATTACAGATTAAATTCAGGGAAAAATTACAGTTCATTACCTGGTAATGTTTAAAACCATTTAAGCTCAAAACATTCTTAGCCTAAAACAGCTACTGTACCTGGAATGACCAAGCTCAAAATATAATACATTATATGCAAAAGATTTGTGCTGATCTTGAGCCAAAACAGCTTTTCATTCCATGTTGTTTAGAGGGTTCTCACAGCCAGTGATTTGTTTTTTTGAAAAAAAACCCTGCAGTCATGGAGACTTGGAGAGTGCATTAGCCAACATAATGTTTTCAATGGAGCAATTTTATTCTGACCTTGGATCATCATTTTCCTTCAGCCTCCCCATCATTATTCCGTTCTGCATCAAAGATAAAAATGGAATTATGTCCAGTTTCAGCAAATAACATTGTTAGGCAGTTCAGCTGTGGATAATCTGACTGTTCTGATGCATTTGCTTAGCAGTGGTATTTAAAAAGTATCATGTGTCCAATTCTGCAGTATCATAGACTATATTCTAGAATCTACAATTTTATATTCTAGAATGGGGGTGAAATTGCCGACCCTTGGGCCGGTTGCATCATGCGGAGGCCGTGCCCACCCCATCTCCTGCAATGCAAAAAAAGTTACGATATGTTACGACATGTCATGTGACGCGGTGAGTTTGACACCTGTGTTCTAGAATATTGCAGCCATTTACAGTAAATGCCACACAGTTGAAGAACAATACTACTACCTTTGCCCCTACGCCTGATCTTCCTATATTATACTTAACCAACATGAGATAAGTTAGGTTTAGCTAACCATTGCATGGAAGAAGCCCACTGATTTCAGTAAACCGTTAAAGACCCAGTACTCAGCCTCTTGACAGTTCTGTGGTATTCTTTTGGTTTCTGCTTAGGTTGTGGAAGTTTCCCTTGCTTGCCCACCATGTTAGAATACTAGATAGGAATTTTTTTATCCCTTTTATTTTTTAAACACCTTTTCAAGTTTCAAGATAGAAATATTTATGTGAAGCTGAACTATCAGTTCTTCCTTCATACAAAGTTTCCATGGGCTATAAAAGGAATGAAAAAAACAATCATTTCCCTTTTGTTTGATTATTGTAGCATTGGATGGTATTGCAGGGAGAATAAAAAAAGGCCTATTTTAATATCAAAGGTGACAGTGTGGAAAGGCATCCATGTGTGCAAATCTCTGGAAAAGCAAAAGAGAAGCATAAAGATTATTGAGGAGGGAACAAACTTGAAAAAGACAAGGAAGGCTGTAACTAAGGTGCTGGAGATAAATCCAATTAAAACTAAATTACACTGACATTTGCTATATCTCTACATAAAAATAATTCTTGTTTCCACTATATCCATACATAGATCCATACCATAGAAATTAAAAATTTCTCTGTATTTTGGAGGATCTCCAGAATTTTCTCTCTCTCTCTCTTTCTCTCCCACCCCCTCTTGGACTTCTGGTAGAGGTATGGTGAGCTAAATACCATCCCCATGAAGAATGCAGTAAAGACTGAAGATGTTTTGTTTTTCTTTATTCCATTCTTTCCCTTTTCTTCTTTTCTATTTTTTCTTTTTTTCTTTTTAATTTTTACTTTCCTTTCTGTCTCTGATTTTGGTTTGTATTAGTTTGCATTACTGTAATTTAAATCTTCAATAAATAACTAATATGAATATAAATATTGAGACTTACCAGTGGCTCATGTGAATGAGTCAGAGCAATTCTTAATTTTCTCACACTTCAACTCCTTCATCTGCTGCTTAAGGTTGGCAAGTTAGAAAGGTGCTTAATCCTGTCAGCCTCATTCAAGTTTTGTTCATAGCCCACCAGCAACAGAATAGAGGCTTGATCTCTTCAGCTGCATTTTGAACTTAGTTATTTGGTACTAAACTTGCTTTTGCCTGCCTATGATGTGTAACACAGAAAGACAAGTAGAGAACACACACCAACAATGTAGCTTGCTCAATTCATTTTTCCCACTGTGCTTTTTAAAAAGCACAGCGGTTTTATTCTATAATATGAATTATCTACATAGTTTAAAGGTCAGCTGAATAAAGAAGTTCTACTACTGCTTGCAGTCTCAGAGGAATTAGGTATTTAATTCCTTTATCGTATTTCTAAACAGGTGAAGATAACTCCTTACAAATATTCACAAAATCCCACAGATAAGCTCGCTGTGTTTTTTCATATGCATATGCACAATTTTGGGATGTATAATTGGTCATCAGTGAGCCTTATTTAATTGTTTTGATCTAAACTTTGAAAGAATATGTATCTATCTTGCATACTTTGCTATGGATTTTAAGTGCTATCAGATAAATATGCATCTATATCTACAGAGAAATTGAAACAATATACTTAAAACTTGACTGCTGTTATAAGTGGTCTTCAACTTACAACAGTTCATTTAGTGACTATTTGAAGTTGCAATACAAAAGTGACTTATGATCTTTTTTTCACATAATCATTGAAACATCCCACGATCAAAATTCGGATGCTTGGCAACTGACTAATATTTATGACATTTGCAGTATATCTGGGTCATATGATCACCTTTTTGACTTTCTGACAAGCAAAGTCAATGGGGAAGATTCAATGAGTAACCATGTTACTAACTTAACAACTGAAGTGGTTCCCTTAACAACTGTGGCAAGAAAGGTCGTAAAATGGGGCAAAAATTCACTTAACAACTCTTTTGCTTAGCAACAGAAATTCTGGGCTCAGTTATGGGGCATGAGATGTAAATGTTCAAATCCAGTTTGTTTGGAGACTACATCTATGCAGAAACAACATCTTTCCACATAATGCACTATATTTCCTGCAAAAAAAAAGAACTGGATGAGTCTAATCCATTGTTTTTCAACCTTGGCAGCATGTAGATGTGTGGACATCAAACTCCAAAATTGTTATGAATATTTTCAGGACAAAAGGAAATGTTTAAGACCTTAAAAACATTTTCTGGGATGATTCCCATCCCTCAAATTGCCCAGGATTTTTTTCCCCTTTAAGCAATTTCAGTTCTCTTCATTGGTTGCTTAATGCATTGTTTTTCAATAAAACAGAATATTTATGGCGACCAAATTGCAGAGCTTTATGAAGATTGTTAATATTTTAAGAGGTTTGACTCATGCAGTCTGATCTAGTAAACAAGGAGAGGTTTACATACATCACTTCTGTAGGCCTTGTGTTTCCTACTGACTGAAGTCACAAACTGGACTTAACGATGATAAGTGTATATTTAATGGAAATTTGGGCATTATAATTTGTAGGAAACTAGAATTTATGGTGGTTCCAATCTCTCTGGAAGGATGCAGAAAGCAGTTGATACTGAGGATCATCAATCTGATCTACAATATTCTGTTCAATACCCTTATGAAGCATTTGCAGAAAGTATGTGGAAATTTGATTTAAAAAGACATTACCATGTGGATCTTCCTTCCTTCCTTCCTTCCTTCCTTCCTTCCTTCCTTCCTTCCTTCCTTCCTTCCTTCCTTCCTTCCTTCCTTCCTTCCTTCCTTCCTTCGTTTTCTCATTACTTATGATAAACAAGTTGAAATTAAGTGAGAGGAAAGTGCCATTAAATGAGAACTGTGCCAATTTGGATTAAAAATTCCAGCCTTCTTGAGACAGCCTGTGCTTTTCTTAAAAGGTCACATACATGAGCTTAGGCCTCAATGTTATTTACAGAAGCTCAAGAAGCATCTGCACCAGAAATCTATTTTGCCAGCTTATGCTAGTTTGCCAGCTGTTAATCTATATGTAGAGAATATACAGTGCATGGATTAGTCATTCAAATCTCAATTATATTTAAGATCATTTTTTTATATGTGATCACCTTTTTGTGACCCTCTGACAAGCAAAGTCAATAGGGAAACCAGATTCACTTAGCAACCATGTTACTAACTTAACATCTGCAGTGATTCACTTAACAATTGTGGCAAGAAAGGTCATAAAATGAGACAAACTTCACTTAACAAATGTTTCGCTTAGTAACAGAATTTTGGGGCTCAGTGGGGATCGTAAGTCGAGGATTACTGTAGTGTATGACAAAGTCATTTGGTGACCATCTGCATCCTTTAACATTTTGGATTTTAAGCATGGCTGTAAAAGTCCTTCTCAGATGTCATTTTTGGTGGCTGCTCTGTATTGGTTTCCATCCTTTCCCTAAAGATATGTAGAGATTCAACTTAAAGAATGGACTTTAAGTTCTTTTCCATTTTGGTCTGTTTTTAAGTATTTTCAGTAAGCCAGATTTCCACTGTTTCAATCGTTATTTTAATTGTAAAACAGCATATTTTCTATATCTTCTATATTGGAAGGCATTTGTTCTAAGACAACATTATAAATACTGGGATGAATACATAAATAAGATATATGTGAAATCTGCTGGAGTGGGATTATTGTGAACACATACTCTCTTGTATTCACTTTATAACCTTCTCTCTTTTTCACTAACCTAGAAGGCTTCCTCTGATGGAAAATGTTCCTGGGATCACCCACATGCATTCTAAGCATAAGTACAAAAAGGGGATAAGTCAAATTAGTACTGCTATGGTTTCCAAAGCTTCATAAATACTAATTACCAGAAAGCATTGTTTTGCTTCCATAGGTACTCAGGAGCATAAAGAATTAAATAAATGACTTTTCCTAAGATATCTCTGAAACTGTAAAACAAATTATCGTTGAGTTATATTCTCAGTTGGCAGGAATACAAATCCCAGGATCAGATAAAAATGGAGTGAGAAGATTTTGCAAATAGGGTCATACATTTTTTTTTCTCATTAAAGGTAAAGCTAAAGGTTCCCCCGCACATGCGTGCTAGTTGTTTCTGACTCTAGGGGCTGGTGCTCATTTCCGTTTCAAAGCTGAAGAGCCAGCACTTGTCCGAGGACGACTCCATGGTCATGTGGCCGGCATGACTAGATGCCAAAGGTGCACGGAACGCTGTTACCTTCCCACCGTAGTGGTCCCTATTTTTCTACTTGCATTTTTATGTGCTTTCGAACTGCTTGGTTGGCAGAAGCTGGGACGAGTAACAGGCGCTCACTCTGTTACGCGGCACTTGGGATTTGACTCACCAAACTGCCGACCTTCTGATCGACAAGCTCAGCATCCTAACCCACTGAGCCACTGCATCCCTTTTCTCATTACATCTTATTAAATTTTTATCTAATATTATCTTAGCATGTAAAAAGCAGGTTAAACATAAATCAGTCTCAGAATAATTGAGTATTTATCCAAAAGAGAATAATCCTGAATTTAAGATACTGTGCTATGCTCCTCCCTTCAAAAGAAAGCCTACAAGGAAAAAAAATCATAGCTTTCCTTACCATAGTCTCAAAACACTAGTCTTCATTACAGGTAAATATGATAAATTATATTCTAAATTTCACATAATACTAATCTGTAAAGTATTTGCATTATAATAATCTTCTTTTGTTTCATTACTTGATCGTTTTCCTACTTACTCATTTCATGGAAATTCCACTTTTAATAAATGGTGTTCATTATTCACCGTTATGACTAATAATAATTAAATAAAGAATAATTCAACTTCAGTCTTCAACAATAGTTTTGTTTTCTGTTAATTTCTTTAACTGATTAGCCTCCCAATTTGTCTTTCATATCATTTCTTCTCAAATATTTCTTATTCATGTATGGAGGCAGGCCAAAATTGCATTTTGAACAATGACAGAAAGCATTTCATAGACTCATAGGGCTTGGAGGTCTTCTAGTTTAAGCTGCTGCCCCTGGCAAGAAAACATATATCATTCCACACAAAAAGTTGTTGCACAAGCCTTTCTTGAAAACCTTCACAGATGGAGCACTCACAATTCCAGAAGGTAACATGTTCCATTGGTTAATTGGTCTCACTGTCAGGAAAGTTTCTTCTTAGTTCCAAGTGGGATCTCAGTTTAGGGAGTTTTTGCCCATTGCTTCTTGTCCTCAGGAACTTTGGACAAGAATCAATCCTCATCTCTCTGTGGCAGCCCAACATATACCAGAAGAAAACTATCATATCACCCTTAATCCCTAGTTTCTTTTTAACAGTTCCTTTTAAGATTTATCTTAGGTCCCCTATCATCTTACCTCAGGGATCTTCAAACTTGGCCCTTTTATGACTTGTGGACCAACTCCCAGAATTCCTCAGCCAGGCATGCTGGCTGAGGAATTGTGGGAGTTGAAGTCCACAAGTCATAAAAGGGCCAAGTCTGAAGATTCCTGTCTTACTTCAACTTCTCTGTACTCTTTCTAGGATTGCAGCATCTTTTTTGTATCATGTTAACAAGAACTGGATACAAAATTCCAAGTGTGACCTCACTAGTGCAGTATGAAGCAGCACTATTGCTTCTTGCTACCTTGACGCTATCCCTCTGTTAATGCAGCCTACAACTGCATTGGCTTCTTTGGCAGCTGCAGCCCACGCTGCTGGCTCACACTTAAGTGGTGATTCATGAGGATTTCCTTTCTGTTACTGTTGTTCTGAGTGGAGACCTACAGTATGTTGCATTAGCTATGCTATCCAAGGATATGCATATTACACTCAGAAGAATTGTGAAACAAAAAGGCAAGCAACCTTCACATAGTTCAATGTCCACTACAGATAGTTTCTACTTTCAAGTATCAGTTGTTCATAACCATTTAATTTACAACAACATGATGCTATCATGCCAGTTGTGTAACAGATGTCATGGAAAGGCACCATATTTTGGAATCATCTTATAGTATTGCTGAACTAATCCACTGTATGGGGAAAAAGAACAAATTTAAATAAAACTAAATCAGAAAATATGCTTCCTGGGTAACAGAGCAGCACTATTTAAATGGAAAATTATCAGATTTGGCATATTACCAGGGTCTTTTAAAGTAACTTATGACTAATAGAACTTTCAAATGGCTACAGTATAAATTTTTGCATGCTTAACGTAAAGTCTAAACCCTTTGAGATTATTTTCTTTTCAACTCTGTGTGTATAAAGTAGCATTGAGATCTCAAAGATACAATGCCAGAATGTAAGATTGCAGAAATCATTTCTTCATACAACAATTTAGATTTTATTACTGGAGATCTTTGAAGCTATAAATAAGTGAATGTATTTTTTTGCATAGATTAGCAACATTTATATTTGGAAATAAGTAAATAAATAAAATTGTGAATACACGATACTAACTCGTTGACAAGCAGCAGGAGATGGAAGCAGTGGTAGGATTCAGCCAGCCACTTTGGCAGAACTGGCAGCTAATTTTTTGTTGCTCAGGCCTAGAATGGACTTCCGGAAGTGGCATCCACACAGAGAACTAGTTGTTCACATATTTGAATCCCAACACTGGATGGAAAGTAAATTCTATCTCAAAAATCTGACATGACAAGTAGTGATACTAAAGCTGTAGCAGGAAAAAAGATAAATGGAGGGAATATTTGTTTATTTTTTTCTTTTTTCTTTTCCCCGGGTCTCCACAGCCTAATTTAGGAGCTCTAATATACATCTATTATGACATAAAATCAATAACTATAACAAAAATGCTTAAAAGCCTTTTTCCACTTTAATACTGTAATGATGAAATATGACATTACATCTACCTCCCCAATCAAACAGACAAATCTCTTTGCCTTTTCTCTTTTGAAATCTCAGCTGGAATCCCTGGACAGAGAACTTGATTTTAAAAAAAAGTTTTCAAGCTTATTCTTTATTCCCATGTAAATTAGGATAATAATGTTCTGTCCTGAGAAATAAATTGGAAGGAGAAAAAGAAGGAGATTGTTGTTGTTTTCTTTTAATTTAAAGAATGTTAACTCCTAATTCATAATTATCAACATTTTCACTGTAAGAAAATAATTTGCTTTCATTTTTCTACAAACAATATTTTCCCCTCCCAACTTTTTCTTCTTCTGGACTCTGGAAAAACTCTGGAAGCTTTTATTCTTCCCTGGACACCACAGACTTTGTGTTTATGCCTGTTAATGCCTAACTCCCTATTTTTTTATTTTTTATTTTTTTGTAAAAGTTTTTATTGTTTTTTTCCATACATTCAGTAATAATTTTTCAATAAACCTGCTGTCTGAATTTACATTTGCTAATACATATTTAATTCCTAATCCTTTATTCTTTCCTCTAGCCATCGATAAAATAAGTGCCAAGTTTGATAATATTCCGTTTCTTCTATTTCTTTCAGCCTCATGGTCAGTCTATCCATCTCTGTGCATTCTAGTATTTTTAGAATTATTTCTTCATATGATGGTATTCCTTCATTTTTCCAGTATTGCGCAAATATAATTCTTGCTGCTGTTGTGACATGCAAAATCAAATATATGCTTGGTTGTTAGTCTTTTCTGGCATTATACCTAATAAAAAAAAGTTCAGGTTTAATATCTACATGTTCTCCCAACATCTTTTCTAGCCAGGCATGTATCTTTTTCCAATAAGTCTTTACTTTGTCACAAGCCCACCAAACGTGATAATAAGTGCTTGACTTATGTTTACATTTCCAACATCTATCTGACATGTTTTAGAACATTTTTGCTAGTCTTGGTGGCAAGTGCTATCTATAAAACATTTTATATAAATTTTCTTTGTAGGAAGTTGATGTTGTCAATTTGAAATTTCTTTCCCATAAATTCTGCCATTTTTCTAATTCTATATTGTATCCAAATTTTTTGGCCCATCTTATCATTGTTTCTTTAACTTGTTCGCTTTCCATTTTCAAAGTTAATAGAAAATTATACATTTTCTTAATTAGTTTCTCATCAGAAGTTAACAATGTTTTATCAAACACAGTTTGTTCCTTATAAAATCCATACAGTTTAACATCTTTTTCATATCTAGCTTGCATTTGTAAAAGTGCCCACCATGATAAATTGATAACTTGATTTTCCATTTCTTGTTTAGTGTCATGGTTCCGATGAATGAGACAATCAAACAAATTGCAGGCATATTATTTATCTAAAAAATCTTAGTAATGAAACAAAACATCGGCACTCATGGAGGGATGCCAGAATCTGAAATCTCCTTCCCCCCAAACCCATCATAACACACACACAATCCCTGCCCTTATCTACATGTCATAAATCACATTATCCAATTAGTTTTACATATGAGGTTTCACTTCCCATTCTGTACCTGGCTTTTTGCAATCTTATCACAACTTCCAGGTGATTCCTACCTCCCAAATGAAGCAATTAAAATAACAGGCTGTCTCTTATATTGTCAGTGCAAAAACATGTCAATGTTTGCAGCATTGACATCTAGATTTTAAACTCCCTTCAGAGTTTAAAATATCTCTATATGTCCAGATTTTTTTTCAAAGTTCACTAAATTTGGGTGTACAAATGCTTCCATTACTGACAACCACCCTGGAATTTTCAAATATATTTTACATTTTATTTTTTCCCATGTTGTTAATAATGCATTTCTTATATAGTGATTTTGGAAATATTTATGAACTTTATTTTTCCCGTACCATAAAAAAGCATGCCACCCCAATTGTAAATCATGCCCCTCCAGATATAACAGTCTTTTATTTCTAAGATTTATCCGTTCTTTTACCCATGTTAATGCAGATGCTTGATAGTATAAAACCCACTCTGGTAAACCAAGACCTCCGTTTTCCTTGGCATCTTGTAACATTTTCATCTTAATTCTAGCTTTCTTTCCTTGCCAAATAAAATTCAAGATTAATAAATTTAAGTCTTCAAAGAATTTTTTCTCAGGTTTTATAGGTATTGTTTGGAATAAGAATAAGTTTTTTGGTAGTATGTTCATTTTCTCTGTAGCAATTCTTCCTAATATTGACAACTGCAAGTTTTTCCCTTTTTCCAGATCCAGTCTTATTTGATTTAATAGTTTCATATAATTATCTTCTTTTATCGTTGAACATCTTGCTGTTAAATATATTCCCAGATATTTGACCTTTTTTGCTTATTTGTAAGGTTTTTAACTATTACTTTGTTTTTTTCTCTGTTTATTTTTCAGTCCTGCCATTTCTCCATATTGTTCTATCTTTCCCAATAGTTTAGGAATCATCTCCAAAGGTTCTTTTAAAATAAATACTAAATCATCAGCAAATGCTTGTAATTGATATTTTTCACCTTTTATTTCTAGTCCTTTAAGTTCTATATCTTGTCTAATATTTCTATTTAGAACTTCCAAAGTGAAAATAAATAACAATGGAGATAAGGGACATCCTTGCCTTGTGCTTTTTCTTATCTCAAAGTTCTCAGTATAGTCTCCATTCACAAGCACTTTCGCTGTTTATTGTATATTGTTTTTATCATGTTTATAAACTTCTGTCCAAAGTCCATTATTTTTAATTGCTGAATTATAAATTGCCAGGAAACATTATCAAATGCCTTTTGAGCATCTAGGAATATTAGTGCCAGTTGTTTCCCTGGATGTAAGTCATACTATTCCAATACATCCATTATCACTCTTAAATTATTTTTAATTTGTCTCTTTGGCAAAAAACCATTTTGGTCTGAATGTATAAATTCAGTTAGGAATCTTTTCAGTCTCTCTGCCATTACTGAAGTAAAAATTTTATAATCCACATTTAGTAACAATATTGGTCTGTAATTTTTTATCTGTGTCAAATCTGAGTCTTCTTTTGGTATTAAGGTAATATTTGCTTCTGTCCATGTATTTAGGAGCCAAACTCCCTATTCTTAGTGGCATGTCAAAGTTGGTGTCCTTGTGTCCATTTTTCTTCTGTCTCTTGACTGAAATTTTTAGGTGAGATATTCCTATACAAGAGCCCAGCATCAATTTATTCTGGCAAAACACAAAGCTGTGACTCACCTGATTTTTTTTAGTCTTTGACTATTTAGCCAGTGACAATGGCTGAGTGGAATTCTGATGATTGCAGATTTTGGATTCTTTAAGTTCAGTCTTAGCTTAGCTTGCTACATTCATCCTTCGTAGTTGACATGTTATCAATTTAATTCCTGAAGACCACAGCATCTAAAGTTTTTTTTTACATTCTCCAGCTCTTACCACTGCATTGTCCAAAAAAATGTTATTTTAATTACAAATTAATCAAATATTAAATGTGACAAATGTTGATTTTTATAAACAAAGTCAGTGCTGCTTTAACCGAACAAAGAGTTCCAAGTCAACAATTTCTTATAAGACAAACAGGCATTCTACAAAACATTACAGTAGGAGACTTTGTAGAATGTCATATTTATGATGAAGCAAGTACCAAAACTAGAATCATAGTTCCCCCACCCCCATTAAATCCTTTCCAGACTGTTTTCAAGTATGAGAAATTGGAAAGAGTATTCTTATGGGAAGATTATAGGCAATTAATTCAATTAATTGTTGAAATGAAATATACGCCTTTTTATAACTTCCTTGCTGTTTGCTTATTTCTTTGCTTATTTTTGAAGTTGGTTAGAATTAGATGTTCAGCCCTGATTCTAGGATTTCTGAAAGAGCAATTCACAAAACAGTTCAACATTTAAAGATAAATAGAAATTTAATCAAATTTGTTTGTTTGTTGCTTGATGAGTCGGAGCAGGTACACAAATATTATGCATAAGTAAAGGGGTGGAGTGGGGAGAAATGGATTGATCATTAGTAAAGACTTATCCTGATATAGCTCAAACAGACAATTTTTAAGAGCTAGAACTGAAGTTATAAAATATTTATAAAGTGAAAGCATGAAGGTTATATGCAGCTTTCATATAGAACAATCTAAGATGGGAAATCAGAAATCTTCAAATGGTTCTAAAAAGAATCTAAAATACAATCATTTAGAACATACTTAGCTAGACCTACTGATTTTGGGGCAGTTAAGATGCTGGGCTTGTCAGCTGGAAAGTTGCCAGGTTTGAGACATGAATGCCTTGCCGTGGGGTGAGCTCCAATTCTTGCCCCACCTCCTGCCAACCTAGCAGTTCAAAAGCATGCAAATGTGAGCAGATAATTAGGTACTATTTCAATGGGAAGGTAACAGGTGGCCACATGACCACAGAAACATCTTTAGGCATGGCTGGCTCAATAGCCATGACACGAACATGAGCACTGCCCACTAAAGTCAACTATGACTTGCAGAGTTTTAGATTGGCAGGGACTCCTTTACTTTTTACTCCTTTACTCTTTATCTTATTTACTGTTACAAATTGACCATTGAAATAGTTGTACCCAGGGCTTTTTTTCTCATAGAACGTTCAGAACGGAGTTCTGGCACCTTTTTTTGATAGAATCTTATAGGGTAGGCAAGGCGGGTTGTATGACATGTGTGAGTTCCGGCACCTTTTTCTTTTACAAAAAAAGCACTGGTTGTACCTATGCATATACAGCTAATTATATTGAAGTCTGTGGACATTCATGTAATTCTTTCCTCAATGTCCTAACTCAACTGTGACTTAAAAAACCCCACATATTCACATTGTCAGTAAGGAAATCTGAAAACATTTCCATAGGCATGTTTAGTTGCTCATATAGTTTGGCAATCACTTTTATTAGAATTTCTGATCACCTGCTGCAGATTCCTTTTAAACTTATATAGATGGGTAATAATACAGTCCCCTTTATATTTCATTTGATTCTGTAAGATAATAATAATAATAATCAGAATATAGCTGGAAGGGACCCTGGAAATCTTCTAGTCCAGCCCCCTGCTCAAGCAGGAGTCCTTATATCATTTCAGACGTGGCTGTCCAGTCTCTTCTTAAAAACTTTGAGTGATGAAGCACCCACAATGACTGAAGGCAAGCTGTTCCACTGGTTAATTGTCCTCACTGTTAGGAAGTTTCTCCTTAATTCCAGGTTGCTTCTCTCCCAGTTGTTTCTTGTCTTGCCTTCTGGTGCTTTGGAAAATAAATTGATCCCCCTCCTTTTGGCAGCCTCTCAAATACTGGAATACTGCTATCATTTCTCTCCCAGTCCTTCTTTTCTCTAAACTGGCCATTCCCAAATCCTGCAACCATTTTTCATATGTTTTAGTCTTCAGGCCTTTAATCATCTTAGTTGCTCTTCTCTGCACTTTTTCAAAAGTCTCAACATCTTTTTTTTAATGTGGTGACCAAAACTGGATGCGTATTCCAGATGTTGCCTTAATAAAGCTCTATAAAATGGTACTAATACTTCACGTGATTTTGATTCTATGCCTCTGTTTATACAACCAAGGACTGTATTAGCTTTTTTGGCTGCTGCCGTACACTGTGTGTAAATGTCATATGAGTGTGAATGTCGTATGGCCTAACTGTTGTGAAATCATAAATCTCAGTATACCTGCCTACACATATTTATCCTTTTGAGCACCATGATTCATCCTGTGCTAAAGCCAGGAAAGTGAAAATAAGACAAGACTGTGAGGAAACTAAATATTACACTCTTGAAGGGGGTCAAACAAATGTAGTTGGCTGTTCATGCAACCATTGTCTAGAAATATTTTGGGAGAAAATGTGAAGATGGGTTATATCTAATAACTCTGTAATAAAAAAGAAAATAAGGTGAAACAAACTTTCTAATAATAAGAAGAAATAAAGACATACTGAAGAATGGAAAAAGTTAGCATAAAACCTCAGCCTTTGTGTCTCAGAAGGATTTCTATTGTGTTGATTCTTCATATCTTTACATGAATATACTTTTCCTTTTCAGTTTGGAAGAAAATCTTGCTTGGGTGCACCCTTGTAGAAGGCAAAGCATGCATAAAATGATTCAGTGAAACTTCATTGCACAGCAGTGGGAAATTCCAAAAAACAATTTAAACATCTCTGCCCTTCTTTCTACATATACTACATTTAATTCACAAGAGTGTAATAAATGGTTACAGTTCTTTAACTGCACATATTTGCCAGCATTCACAAAACACATTGCCTCCTTGAATGCAGAAACACCAAAATGCAGGTAAATAGAAAAGAACAGATGGTGGTTGAAGAAAAAAATCACTTTCCCTAGATCTTGAGCCAGTCTTTTTGGATGTTTTATATCACCACCGAGTGTAGTAACTGCAGACCTTCATGCTGCACAGACAGAAGTGTGAGTTTTGAGAGAGAATGAGCATGTGGATTTTCCCCATGTGTTGAAATTACAGGAACAACTGTGTTCAAGCGGATCCAATATAAAAATTGTCAATATTCAATAACCCTTGAATATCTTTTTCCTCACAGAAATGAGTTGACTTCATGGCCATAAAGTGGGATATTTCATTAAGCTATGCAGGGGTGTTAATTCAGACCATTGTCAGAGACCTCTCCTGTGATCTGTTACCTTTTACATATTCTTCATTGATTTATGTACTGTTTTTCAAAAATGCTTAATGTGTGCAGTCTTCCTGTCTGGAAGATTTAGCATTACTGTGTATTAGGATACAATTTACTTTGCACTAACTGTGCATGTACACAGACATGTCTTTCTTAGTCTCTACCTAGATTGTACCAATTTTAGTATATTTCATTATTAGATATTTAAGTACAAAAAGGACAAAACTCTCCATTTCATTTGCATATTCCCTTTATATTTAGTACATTGAATGATGCAAACCTGAGTGTTTTTCTCTACAACTGTAAACAGATATATGCATTTTTATATTTTAAAATTTATCTAGGGAAACCATGAATTTTATCTCCACTTATAATGTTGTTGATTCCATTTCTGCTGCAGATAACTAACTTTAAAAGGCATTTATATTGCATTTTTCTAATAATCACTAACTACATACACAGTTTGAGGGTTCGTTCATTTGTCTTTGCAAATTTAGCTCCACCAGAATAAATAAATAAATAAAATAAAAATAAAAAAAATTGGCTGGCCTACTTATCAATTCATTTTCCTTTTTCCTAATTAAGCTAAGAACTAAATTGCTACTAAACTGGGATTCATACATTGTGATCAAATATTTGTTACAGATGTACAAAATTGGAGAAGATCCTGATAGATTTCTGATTGATCGTTATAAAAACAATGCTTGGCAATCCCAGTAACCTACTTTTGACCCTCTTCCCATCATTCTGGTACCACAACGCTGAGGTTCAGTGGCAAAAAGGCAGAATTTCGGCACTGCAATTTCAGGCAATTATAAGAGGTGTGGAGGTTGTAAGGAGGAGGATTATAGTTGCTTGCCTCCCCTTCCATTCCAGCTAATCAGCATATGGATCTCTCCAAAAGATTCTCAGAATGATTGAAAGATGGATGAGAAAAATTTGGCTCTACTCCAATGTAATACCACTGCAGCATTGAACATCATTTATAGCCCTCTAGAAATCTGGCTGTGGTTGTTTTCCTAGAAGTTCCCACACCTGGTATAAACTGTTTCTTGTTTTCATTATCCTTATTTTATTGTAGGTATATTCTGAATGTTTTTCAAACACAGCTTTACTCTTATTTCCTGTGAGATTTATATTACCCAGTTTGGCAAATATTCTGTGTACTTCAACTGTAAGACTAATCCCTCAGTACATACTGGTAATTTTAACAGTTACCTTGTCCTGTAGATTGTATTTCCAGCCATGGGTTGTGCAGTTTAGACTAAAATTGCAAGGCTTATTTCATTTTTTATTTTATATTTCTAGTGGATAGAATAGCTTTTATGCAAAATGAATATCCCAGCAACACCATTTCTTTGGCTGCTGAGAAAATCTTTGATACAATTCTCAGTGGGAGCAACTTCACATTGGAAATCAGACTGGCCACCTACATCACTGGATTTCTGTAAGCTTTTAAAACTCAATTGTTTTGGTGACTCTTTGGAGTATGAAATAAAATGTAGCCATCAATGTGTCACTGCTGTTTTAGTTTAATTTTATATTCTGGATAATTTGCTGTGTTTTTATTGCAATTTTATTGTACATTTTTCCCACATAGCTAGTGTTTGTGAACATCACCAGATACAACATTAATAATTAAATAAGATCTCTTGAAGATTTCTGAAATGGGTTTGAATCATTATGGCTTTTCTTAAAGTTTTAAAATTTCTATACTGTATATACATTGTGTTTAACCCATAGATCCAGGGTGAATTACAAATCATGTGTTTTCTACTTAAATTTACATCACATAATATGTCACGCATGCTGCCTTCTTTTCTCTTTAATTGTGAGTTAGAAATTCTTGTTTATGCCATTAAAAATTCTGAAAATGTTAAAGGTATCTCAGTATGTGAACCACAACTGTAGGCAGAGGATGATAAACATTTAAATAATCAGAATCTTTCATTTCATTTTGCTAATGCAAGAGTTGGTACTGTCTCTGGTTATTCTCCACAATAGAGTAAATGGGTTGAGACCTGAAATAATTCTGACCCTTGTAAGGGTTTGAGTTTAGGTTGTTTCTTTATTATTTTGTTTCTCTTGTTAGTAAAATTCCTGGAAACTTTCTGAACTAGCAAATTTTAATTTATCCCCTACTTTAATCCCCCCTAAAGAAAAAGTAGGCAAATGGACCAGAATAATTCCTTTGAGCATTTGGGTTAAAATTAATGTGATAAGAATTTTACTCCAAGGCTGATTTCTATTTTAAGAAATCTTTGTATTCCTTCACATTATTTCAAGCTAATTTATAGACTATTAAATAACTGTCTTTGTCAGGGACATCCTTTGAGATTTTCATTGTTTGACATACAATTGCCTGTTGAGAACAGTGGATTTTTTCAGATTTTGAAGCTTATCATTGGCATTTATTTTAGGTGTGCTATTTAATAATTAATTTTAATAATTAAAGCTCCTCCCCCCAAATAATCCTGTATCTTCCTACATCTATAGGCAAGTATTTGATCTAATTCCATCACCCCTTTTTTCCAATGGATTGGTGTGATTTTTTTCCTATTTATGTCTACTCACAATTCATTATCCTACAAGTAGTTGGTCACTGTGAAAGTGTTATGCTCTCACAATGATTCTCGATTGTGCCAAATCAAAAACAAATGCAATAAAAGATAAAATAACAGAGAACAATACCCAGCACATTAACACAAATCCAGTCACGAGCATAAATCTCACCTAATCTGTGGTTGGAGACAGGTCATCTTCAGGACCCATTTAAATAACAGCAAGTTTGAGGCAACTGGAACTTAGGGGTGGGATGGGAATATTATTGCAAAGGGCAAGCAAGTAGTGTAAAGGAGAAGATTCACCTTCTGAGTCCCATCAGATAATATTTCTTTCAGACAGGATTTGAAATGTGTCAGGACTTACTAGACAGGCAGAGACAATGAGAGACAGGTCATCCCTTAGAAAGGCAGACTTTATGCTATGAAGGGCTTATAGGTGATATTGCAAAAACTTACCAGTAACCAGTGCAGCTGATGCGGGAGACATGCTACAGCATACTAATGTGCTGTCACAACTGTTCACAGTCTGCATCCTGGACCATTGTAGCATTCATGTCTTCAAGGACTGGCCCATGTACAATACAGTATAGTGCATTGAAATAGTACAGATAAGAGGTAAACAAGACATAAGTGACTGAAAAATACACTCTTGATCTAGGGAAAGTTCACTTGGCATACCTGATGAATCCAGCTGTGAATCCAGAAGGATCGCCAAATTGCACACTAGTTCTGCTAGGGAAACAAATAGGGAAGACCCCATTATGAACTAAAGATGGAAAATCCATAGTTCTGGAAGAACCAGGAATACAAAGCCCCCCATTCTTGTCAAAGTTGAGTTTAAACTTCCTTCTGCCTATCTAGATACCAACACCTTGAGCACTGAGACAAGATCTCAGCAGCACCATTTGATTGACCTTTATTCAAGATATACAATCATGAGCATGCTGATGAGCCATATCCCATGTTGATCGATATCAGCCAGCAATACTGGGACCGACAAACTCTTACCTCTGAAGCCACACATAGCCCTGATGCCCATCCTCAAAATAATGTTGCCAGGCACCAAGCCTATGCTGTTGCCAAGAGCCACTTCCAAGCAGCAAAGCATCATCATACTGTAAAATGCTGCCAAGCAGCCACATGCCTCTACTGCTGTCAAGTTGCTCAACATTGCTGCCAAATGCTCCACTTCTGCCACACTGAGCAGCCAGACACCAGCATGCCTTCAGCAGAATGCTGATAGGCATAATATCCCTGCACTCTTTCAGGCAAGCTCAGCATAATTTTTGCCATTGATAGCAATCTGTGAAAAAGAGTTACCATGCATGTCTCTTTCTCCTATGTTGAACAAAGACAAGATTAGGGATCAAAGACAAGCTGGCTTGGATCAGTTCAGTTCCCCCTGTAAAACTAGTCTGGAGGAACACCAGCTACCAATACAGATGACCTCCAGATATAGACACCTCCTCTCTTACCATCTTCAACTTACAAAATCCAATCAAATGAAAAGCCTGCACTACGTAATATCTGCTCTTGTTGCCGTCTTGAAAAAAATAATATTGCCTCAGATCTAATCCCAGCTCTCCACTAAACTCTCAAAGCTTGCTTTGGTATGCCTACTGCCATTCACTATTCCATTGACACACCATCCCAAACTGTATTCACTCTCAGGAAATAATTCGAACAGTCACCATCTTGAAAGAGAGAGAAAATTTTGAACGGATATTGCTAAAGCAGTGCTTCAAATATTTTTTTAGACAAATCTTAACTTTAAACAGTTCCATTATGTCTTTTTACCTTTTTTTCCACAAGGAAGCTTATAAATTGGAATTATGTTTCAAAAGTTAATCTCATTATTCTTAGACCTTTGCATACCAACATCTACTGTATATAAGTCACCTCATATTATATATTTAGCTTCTTAGGCCATAAAGTTTGGATTTTGAATGCAAGATAAGAACAATTAAGGTGTTTGTGATGTCCAAAGAAGTGGTTGGCAAAAACTGAGAAAACAGTATGAGACCGTACTATAACCAATGAGGGAACATCTTTTTCTTCTCCCACTGTTCATGAACATTCCTTTCCAGGTGCACAATACTCCTTGTTCCTGAATATAACTGCAAATCTAACAGTATCAAATGACACTATCGGTTTTTCCCCATAGCAGCAAACGCCTTGGCTCAAGTGAGATGCACTCTCATATTTCAATTGGAAAACATCTCACATTATTTTGGAAAACACATGATGCTTTCTTCAATGTAACCATCGTTATTTTTAAGAAATGGTTTGTGTACTGAAGGCAAGCTATTTATATCAAGTGTGAGAAGATGGTATGATGACAGCTGATTGTTAGAAATTCTCTGCAAAATACCACAAATCTGTCCTCTCAATTGACTTTATGTTCCACTTGAAACAGCTGTGAATGTTAATGCCATGCTCAAATTAAAAGAACGTAGATAAGTAACACATAGGAACTTGATAACTGAAAAGAGAAAATATGTAGCCTGCTATGTGACACATTTTGGATGTCTTTGATATTCAGTTGAAAGTGATAAATAAGTGCTAGAAAACAAGTGAAAATAGTTTGAGTAACCTTGTGAGGAAACATATTTTATCCATAAAAAACTAGGTACTTTTTCAGGAAAAGATTTTTTTTGGTGTGTGAATTCATATTTCTCATTGGATTTAAAGAAATAAATTAAATTAGAATCTACAAAACAAATGACAAGAATAAAGCATGCAATTTATCCCTAAGTATAAAAATATTAATTCTGTTAAAAATATTAATTCTGTTCATTTTTATCTCCATTCTTATTTTGATAAAAGACTTAGAAACAGCAGAGGTCTTGTGGAGTAGGAAAAGAGTGAATAAGAATAAATGAGGGTTCTTGCTGTGGTGACCTCTGTATTAGGAAGGGTACAATGCAATTTGTTCAGAGATGGGGTTGGAAAATGCTATTATTTTGGTGATAAAATCAAATAATTTCAGGTGATTTTAAATAAAAAGGATAAGCAAAAGCTCCAAAAATATGCCTCCAAATGGGGAACAGACATTAAAATGTCAAATGAAATTCAGTATGAGCAATTGTACAATAATGTACTACAGTGGAGGAAGTTATTCTAACTTCATATGAACAACAGAGTTGCTGACCTTGATATGAATGATGGATAAAAGTGCCCTGTGGTTATGAACTATGCACCTCAATATGTAGCAACTCTGAGAAAAATAAAACATGTGCAAGTGATTTCTTAAAAAAGAGACAATCTGTTGATACCATGAAACTGCTGATATCCTCATGTCTTTAAAGGAATTCATAGTATGGCAAATATTAGAATCCTGTATACCTTTGTCTATGGTCTTATGTGGATTTTACCCAAGACGTTGGATGAACATTTTCCACTCTTAGCTTGTGTAAATGATCTATTCAGGTGAGTAGTTCTTTAACAATCTTGAATGCATATTTATGGCCTAAGGAGACCACACGTGTGTGCAGAACACTTAAAAAAATAAAGGTTGTTATGAGTCTCTGAATTTTGATCACATGACCATGGGGATGCTGCAATAGTTGTAAGTGTGAAAAATGGTTATAAGTGCAGTTGTAACTTTGAACAGTCACTAAATGAACGGTTGTAAGTTGAGGACTACCTGTATATCATTCGCTTATTCATTCAAGTTTTACTTTGAACTTTTAAAAGGGCTTTATTCATTTATACACACAAATATTTATATTTCAAACCCACTCAATGTCAATACTTCCACTAGACCAATTCAAAGATAGTTAAAAAAATGCAAACTTTTGAGACCTCTTTGCAGATTACATTAAAGTATTTCCATATTTAATATTTTGTTTTTACTTATACATGTTTCACCTAAGAAGGGAGACAGACTGAAAAACAGCTGGATTTTTTTACAATTTTAAAGTATTGGGGATCAGAACGACACAAAGTTTCATTAATTTGTCTATAGCCCTTTCCAATATCTCATTCCTGATCTTAAGCATGTTGACTTTATTTACTTATTAGATTTTTATCCCAGGTTTATAAGTATTTTATGTTATTGCTATATAATATATTTTATTTATTTTATAAGTAACTTAAGCAGAGAACATAACTAATGCTCTTTCCTCCTTCTATTTTCCCCACAGCAACAACCCTAAGAGGTGGCTTGGGCTGAGTGACTGGGCCAAAGTCAGCCAGCTCAGGGGTAGGCAACCTCGGCTCTTTTATAACTCATGGACTTCAACTCCCAGAGTTGAAGTCCATGAGTCATAAAAGAGCCGAGGTTGCCTACCCCTGAGCCGGCTGGCTTTTATGCCTAAAAGGCAAGTAGAACTCACCATCTCCTGGTTTCTAGGCCAGCACCTTCACCACCTCCACCAAACTAGCTCTATTATAATTTAATATTATCAGAATCTCCATCTCTTTCTTCTGTTTCTTCTTTTTTATAATATCCTCTGATTAAAAGAAAACTTGAAACCTTGCACTCATTTTGACATTTGAGATCACCTTCTGAAAGTAATGCTCTAACTGGATTTTGTTTTGTGTATGTTTTCTCCAAAATGTGCACTTTCAAATGCACATTTTTTAAAATTAACTTTAAAAAACGCCTTTAAAATGTGCCTTTGATACATTCTGTTGTGTTAAAAACTGCAACAGAACATCTGGGAAGTATTAAGCTAATAATTAATAATGTTGTGGTGTAAATAGGTATAAATCTAATAATATGATTAATTGATTTGGTTTCTTGAGCATCCCTTTATACACTACAACTTGCATACATAGTGTTTGACATTATGTCCATTTCATCTACACTGTGTTGTAGACTGGAGTCGGATGATGTCGTATCCTTCCCCCATCATCTATCTCCACTCTACAACACAGTCCTTTCAACAGTTCCAAGAAGACTCCACATCCATTTGTCACTTCCCTGATGACTCAGATAAGCCTCCAGGTGGCCTCAATGATTCTCTAAAAAACTGCAAATCACTAGCTGTCTGCAAGGAATATAAATCCTTCCATTCCCCATCATCCAGTCAGAGCTGAAGAAGCTTCTTGGATGAAAAGTGAAATATCTTCAAAGAAAAAACAAGGAAGTCCAGTTGCCTTGTGCAAAAGCATCTTTGGGGCTATCATGTGGCTTTGTTGGTAAAATACAGAAGTGATTTTATATTTCCTTCTGCTCTATGAAATGTTTTTGCCGTTATCATTAAAGTGATCACCTACTCCAATATATATATAGAAGAACTACAGAGAACACCGGGAAGTTGGACACCAAGAACATTAATGGCAGGGCTATTGTTTATGCCCCTTTTCTTTTGTATGAAAGTGTTTGATACATAATACAAGTGTAATGTTTTAAAATGACTTTAGATCAGACATGTCAAACTCGCGACGTCACGTGACATTGTGTGATGTATTGGGACAGTTTTGCCATTGCCAGCAATAATAATAATAAACCTTTATTGTCAAAGTACAACATGTGTACATTGAGATTAGCTGAGCCTCCCCCCATGCTGTCTCCCCCCAACACACAGTGAAAACAAACCCTCCATCCTACCACACCATGTGAACCAGCTACACCACACACCGGCCTCCCAAGTCAATTCTGCATAAATTCACAGAGATTATATCCCATTTAAAAGCCTAACAGGCCACGGATAAAAGCTATTTTTCAGCCTGTTGGTACGGCTGGCTATATTCCTATATCTCCTACCGGATGGTAGGAGAGTAAAGAGATACCGTCCAGGGTGTGAGTCATCCCTGAGAATCTTCCTCACTCTTCCAAGGCAACGAGCCCTGGTGATGTCATCCAGTGGTGTCAGGGAACAGCCCACAATGTCTTGTGCTGTGCTCACTACCCTCTGTAATACTTTCCTATCCACGGCTGTCAGACCAGCATACCAAACCACAATACCATACGAGAGGACGCTCTCTATAGTAGACCGGTAAAAGAGGGTCATTAGCCGTTGTTCTACCCTGTTCTTCCGCAAGACCCTAAGAAAGTGAAGCCTCTGTTGGGCCTTTCTAGCCACCTGGGTTGTGTTAACTTTCCAGGTTAGATCTTCACAGAGGTAGACTCCCAGAAATTTAAAGGAGGAAACTCTCTCTACACAGTCCTCCCTGATGTAAAGTGGGGCAGGTTCCTCCTTTTTTCTCCGGAAGTCTAACACCATCTCTTTCATCTTGCCAATGTTTAGGTGCAAGTTGTTGTTACTACACCATATGGATAGATTTTTTTACCTCCACCCTATGGGGTGGGCGTGGCTTCCACATGACGTGTCCAGCCCGTGGGCCAGCAGTTTGACACTCCATTTCAGGAAAAAGCTATCCTGATTCATATTGGCAGACTTTAGAATAGGCATGCTGTTCTCTAAGAGAAATGCAAAATCCATTCAGCATAAAAGCCAACTTCCAGAAACAGTTGTGAGACTCAGGATGTTAATCTGGGTCTCCTGGATACATTCCAAATCAAGTAATTACATTCTATTTACCCAGTGTTCCCCAACAGTTTCTGCTGGAAATGGAATTCATCTAACAGTTGTGCAGCGTTGGTGTACATTTCAAAACAGCTGTTGTACTCCACTCTACTCCAGAGAGGTTTTCATTTCAATGGTGAGTGACATGATGACTATATATTCCTCATTTGTGAGGCTTAGGGGTCTTTTGAAGCTTAATTAGTAAATGTTCTTAAAGTGCTGTAATTAAAAGTGATGTAAATGTGCAAATGATCTTGATCTGAATAACATGAGGGATGTGAAACATAAATGGAACACTTTTCAGATAGCAGCCGTGTTTTATTTTTTAAGAAGATTTGAAACAAGATCTTCAAAATGTTATGTTTGCAAGCTATATTCCATCTTGGAGGTAAGTTGTAGCCAGCTTGGTTCTGATGAAGAAGTACCACACACAGAGACATGCAAATCTCAAGAAACCTCATGTTTCCAAATTTCAAAATGTTGGATTTTTATATATTTGAATTTATTGAATTAATAAAAAGAATTTTCTGAGTGTGGAAAAAACAGGTTTAAAAATAGATACTGGATACCTAATAGCAACCATTTCCTTAAAAGAAATTAGGGTAAAACAGTTATATTTTATTGACATAAATTGGGAAACTGCCCTCGCTGCATATATTCAGCAGTATCCTAAGTACTGTATTTACTTCCCCACTCCCCCACTAAGTGTCTGTTTCACTTCTCTTGACAGGTACCAAGAACATTATTCTGATTTTTTTTATCTCAATGGTAAACTTTCCAGATTTTTGTAAGGGTTTTCAATATGTCCATCTATCAGCATGATTAAACTGACCCTGCTGTTACCTGACAGAACATATGAAGGTTCATTTTTTATGGGCATATCAAGGCATATTTTCCCCATTAGAATAATTGGGATTGATATTTTATCCTATAGTGTGATTAGAAAAGTAATTCCAATAGCAAAAGTGAACAGCACATGAACTAAAGAGATCAACTGTAATATTTTAACCACTTAAACATACTGATTTTTTTTTAAAAAATGTAGCTATATAATGAGTTTTACTTGTTACTAATATTTAGTGTTAGACTAAAGGAAATATGGCATTAGATACTGGGCTGAAAACATTTGAGCGACATAAATCATTTCATTAAGGAAAACAATGACTCACAGTAAGAAAACCACAAAAGACTCTAATCATGCAATAACTGTGACCCATACAAAATTAAAGAATCCCTTGAAACTAGTCATGTCTGTATAGGTTTTTTTTCTGCAATAAGGAAATGGTCCAGCACTGCTTCTTTCATGGATGCTTTCTCCTAGTTTAGTCAACAGATCTGGGATTCCCTGGTGCTTTTTTACCTAAATATTGTCATGTCTAACTGACTTAATATTTTTCAAGGTCAGAAAAATTAAAGTCACCTGTTTACTGTATCAGTAAATCTATCCCAAACATTCAACATTTTACAACTGGAAACACCCCATGCTGGGTTCTGTCTTTTAAATACCACCTTTTTGCACTCTGTCTCTTGGAAATCTGATAGCAGGGACAAGCTTCTGAAATCATCTTTTTCTCTGCAGCTGAAGGAAGAGCTGTGGTTCCCAGTCATTCATTCTTCAGCTCCCTTAGTACAAAACATGCAATAATAATAATAATAATAATAATAATAATAATAATAATAATAATAATAATAATAATAATAATAATAATAATAACAACAACAACAACAACAACAACAACAACAACAACAACAACTTTGGCTGAATTGGAAAACCTGGACCAGAAGACGCATAAACTTTTGAATATGCATCACGCTCTACATCCACGAAGTGACATCGACAGGCTGTACCTGCCAAGAAAAATAGGGGGCAGACAGCTATTTCAAATCCACCAAACTGTAGAAGAAGAAAAGCAAAGTTTGAATGACTATGTGTAACAAAGTACAGAAAAACTGCTGCAGGCTATGAAAACAGAGAGCATTATAAAAATAACAGAAACAAAGGCAGAATATAAGGAAAAACAGCTGGATGACAGATTAAATAGATAGAAAACCAAAGCTTTGCATGGACAGCATTTGAAGAACACTGAAGGAAAATGTGATAATAACTTGACATGAGCATGGATTAAGATGGGAACCATCAAGAAAGAAACGGAAGGATTAATACTGGCTGCTCAAGAACAAGCACTACAAACTAATGCCATGAAAGCGAAGATACAAAAATCCACTGACAATCCAAATTGTCAACTTTGCACTGACAAAGTTGTAACTGTTTCACATCTTATATGTGAGTGCAGCAAAATCGCGCAAACTGATTACAAAGCTAGACATGACTGAGTTGCTAAATTAATCCACTGGGCATTCTGTAAAAAATATGACTTGCCTGTGTCCGAAAAGTCATGGGAACATAGGGTGGAAAAAGTTGTTGTGAATGAGAGGGTGAAGATCTTGTGGAATTTTCAAATACAGACAGATCACCATTTGGAACACAATATGCCATATATCACAGTTGTAGAAAACTGAAGCATACAGCTGATCGATATCGCTGTACCAGGAGAGGCCAGCATCAAAGAAAAAGAACTGGGAAAAATTATGAAATATCGCAACCTGGCCATCGAAACTGCACAATTATGGGTGAAACATGTAACAGTGATGCCCATTGTCATTGGGGCACTGGGAACTATATCCAAAAACTTTGCAAAATACATCAAGAATCTGCATCTTCCTGCAATAACTCCACTAATGCTGGAAAAAACTGTGCTACTTGGAACATCTTACATTTTAAGGAGGTACCTAGTTGATACCTAAGATACTGGCAGCAACCCGTGTCAACCATCAGTGCCAGTCAATTTGAATGTTCAGTTGACTGTGGTTGATGTCTAATGAATAAAAGATAATAATAATAATAATAATAATAATAATAATAATAATAATAATAATAATAATAAGAAGAAGAAGAAGAAGAAGAAGAAGAAGAAGAAGAAGAAGAAGAAGAAGAAGAAGAAGAAGAAGAAGAAGAAGAAGAAGAAGAAGAAGAAGAAGAAGAAGAAGAAGAAGAAGACGACGACTTTGGGATTTTAGAATTCAAAGAGACAAGGACCTGCCACATAACATCCCAGACTTAACAACTGTGAATAAGAAAGACAAAAAAGTCTGGATAGTGGATGTTGTAGTACCTGGATACAGCAGAATAGAAATAAAAGAACTGGAGAAAAATAACCAAATACAAAGACCTGAAAATAAATGTTGAAATTATTGTGATTAAAAAAAGAAAGCAAAGTTAGAGTCAATAGTGATGGGCACCTTGGATTCAATCCCAAAATATCTACAGCCCCACTTGAATACCATTGGCATTGACAAAAAACCCATTAGTCTTTTAGAAGAAAAACTGTGGTCTGTTCTGAGCCAGGTTCCAATGAGCACACAGGACAAATTGCTTGAAACAGAGAATTGTTTTATTCAACACTGTAACAAACAATACAGCAATCAAAGGTGGCTACAAATTAAAAGACAAACAGGGATATTTATAGGAGAATTCATGCCTGCTGGTGTGTTCACCCCAGGAAATGTGTGGGTTCCAGTGGAAAGGCAATGCAGTTTTCTCACCCTGCCAGGCATGATAACCTTTGACCCTTTTGTGTATCTAGATGTTTGGGAATTTGCATAATGCACATAAAGGATTTCCATATCTTGAGAGGAGTTTTTTTGTTTATGATTAAATTGCCTATATTTGATAATTTCCTAATAGAAGATGCACATTGTTGGTTTCAGCCCTTGTGTCACTGTAGGCAGGAAGGTTAAAGTGGTCTATTATTTTATTTGTTCCTCAGTTCACTGACAGGTAATGAGAGCTTTGGACCTGCAAGTAGAATGGATAGCAGGGGCTGAAGTTGGTGACATGAGTAGCATATGGGCACTTTTGTCCTACAATCGGTTGCAAAAGCCAGTTTTACCTGGAACAGCTTACATCCTGCAATGATACATTTAACACCATCAAACAATAATATCTGCCTATTTCAGGTTCTTGGGAAGAACTTGATAGCTGCATAAAAATGTCAAATCCAGTCTAAACATCTGGCTGTATGTGCAACAAACCATAATAATAGTAATAACTGAACTGTAAAAACTGTACTTAAAAAAATAAATACTCCTCCATCCTGCTTGGAACTGCCTATGTTCTTAGATGCTACCTTAATAATTCTTAAGTCTTTGGTTTGGACTCGAATTATTAGGTTTCCAGAAGTCATAGACTATGAATATAACAGTAGATTACCCACACATAATAACAATAGCAGAGAATCACAAAGCTATCTGAAAAGTCTTAAAAGCATTAAAATCACTGACAATTATTTGAAATAGTATTTTAATAATTTTCTAAAAGATATAATAATTATGTTGTATGTGATGGTGATGGTAAAGCCAGCATAATACCAAAAGGAGTATATGGCTCTATATATTTTTCCCAAAGAAAAGATTTTTAAAAATGGAAATGGAATAGTATTCTATCAGATATAAGATCACCTAAAGTGTAACATTACTATGAATGCATAAACACTTTTAGAAGTATTCTTACCTATTTCTTTTGAAAAAGGAAAAGGAAATCTAAGTGTTGCTATAATGAAACTATTCATTTGGCTGTCATTTAATGTTTTTATTATTCAATTGTTTGCCTGTGCTAATATCCCTCTAACTTTGAGAATCTATGCCAATTTATGCTTATTTATCAAATCAATATCCCAAGGAAAATAGCCAGCTGGTGTCTTGTAATGAAAGTACAAACTACATGACTTCTAGCCTGCTCATTTATTGCAAAAAGACAGAAGATTGTTTAACACATTTAAGAGTTGTTAATTTCCATAACATTAGCTAGTTGAGAATCTAAATTAAAACAGACTTCTTCTACTGGATAATCTCTTCATTAGGTGTTTTGCACTTCCAGATGAGCTCATTGAACACAAACCCTAACTTTCTTTTCAAGTGCTAAACTACATTCTGCCAAATAGATGTCATGACTTTTTATGCTGTGTCTTGTTACAGTAATGCTGTATTATTTTCCGAATGGTCTGTAGTCTCCATCTGTTTAGGATCATAGTAATGGAACAATGGAAAATGATGTGACATCATGTTGTTTTACAACATTGTGTCAGCAGTCAATATTTGTCATAGCTTTGGAGTGATGCAGCGTTTCTGAAGATTACACCAAAAGTGTCTTTGTTTATTTACAATAAAATGTAATAAAGTTGAAAATGTGGTGGCACATGTAAGTATCTTACAATAGTCAACTGACTGGTCCAAGGAGTATTGTAAAACTTTCCCTCTAATTCCAGTTTGTGTGCGTTGGCTATGGGTATTCAGTGGGCAATAAAAGCTATTATGCGCACACTGGAAGATATTACTTTAATTTCTTGAACCACTACAGCAGTGGTGGCAAACCTATGGCACACGTGCCAGAGGCAGCACTTAGAGCCCTCTTTGTGGGCACGTGCAACATGCCCTGGAGATGGCAACTGTCCCTCTTCAACCAGCCGCCTGATAACTCACCGAGGTCCCATGTTGGCCATATGCATCCCAGCATGGCTGGTTTCCCTCTCCCCCTGTCCCATCCTTCCTGGCCTCACATGTTCTCCTTTTCCTGGGCATGACCCACTGTATCACCTCCTCAGCTGTTGGCCATCCATCCATCTCAGAGGTTGCTTCTTTGAACTGCTGGTGACGGGCTGTGGAGCCCCAGAGTGCACCAGTCAAGGGGCTGGCAGATTGGCTGCTGACAGACACCGTTGGCTCCCATGCGCTGGCTGGCCTCTGTGTGCGGGGTCAATGGTGTCAGGCAGCAGCCGCTCTGGCCCTTGCCTTGCTCCATGGCAATAGCAGCCCCACCCTGCCTTGCCTCACCCCGCAGGATGAGCCTCCTGCCTACCGCCCCACCTACCAGAGAACCCGTGGATCTCCCCTAACCCTGCCCACCCCCCACAGGTGTCCCTTCCCACGAGCAACATTGAGGTGACCACGCCCACCTTGGCCACACACACCCAATCTGGCATGACCACCACAGCCATGCCCACCTGCCCATCTGGTACCTGGCGACAAATAAGTGGGTTTGGGGTTGCAGTTTGAGCACTCGGTCTCTAAAAGGTTCGCCTTCACTGCACTACAGCAATTACAGAGAAACCTCCCTGGATTATTATTTTTTCTTTGCTGATAATGACTGCAATGCTTCTTTATTTTGGTCCTCAGCAGCCTAGAAGCTTTTGTTACAGAAGAGAGTGAGGATTAATGGCCTTTAATTAACCTAAAGTGATCTATTAAGTGTTTCACTCCAAAAATGGGTTCACCTGGCAGTTCTAATAATGTCCGCCACAGTCTCTGGATTAGAAGATCAGAATAATGCAAAGTGTCTTGTAAAGAAAACTGAGTTTCCTTTGTGCCATAAAGTGCCCTATTGATGCACGGTATGGTTAACTCAAGAGGCCTTCTATCTTTGCATACCTCTATTTAAGACTGACTTTGAACTACAACTCCCTGGGGTAAAACATTTAATGTTTGGATTTTCCAGCTTCTTCCCGAGCCTCTGATTTTTGTAATGTCTGATGAAGAGTTCTGAAGAACTTGAAAGCATACACATTATTTTTTTATCATTCTGAATGATTCAAATAAAGACATTGCTCAAGTATGAATAATAGAAATATTTAAGCAATAACAGATTTATCAAGGGGACTCTTGTGACAATAAACTTAACATGCATGGAAACAGTACTGCAGCCTTTTTAAAGGATAACAGTGGCTTTGGATGAAAGTAAGTTTTACTGAGATGAACATGAAATGCAATAATGGAAAATAAAAAAATGGAAAGGTGAGATGTTTTATGATAGTTTCAAACTTTTAAAATATTTTAAGTATAGTTATCATTCAGCCTACTCATAAGGTAAAGCTTTACAAATTCTCATGCTTGGAACTCCTGTAAATAGATGGTCCAGAAGCTTATCTAATTTCAAGACATTTCTTTGGTATTTTTATTGGACATTTCATGTTTTGCTTATCTTTTCTCTGGGTATCACAAACAGTTACAATATATATATTCACACAGGAAATGAGTTCCTGAGAAAGAATTTTTGCCTTTTTCCTACAAGCTTCATTGACCATATCAACACAGATAGTACAGGGAGTGGGAGGGAAGAAAGGAAGGAGGAGAAATAAGTTTTAAGAATGGCAGAAAAATAACTATGCATTGCATCAATTATATGTAGGAACCTCAACCCTAGACTTAGGCAGAAAACTTCAAAGACATTCTACAACTTGCCACCGCTAAGGCCATGGAAAGTTTTACTCAGGATAGCGGCTGCCCTTTTGCTAAGCTGATTGCTTGTTAATGGTCAGGGATGATTGGCTGATATATCCTCTCTGGGAAGTCCAGATTTAACAAAGTATCTTTAGTGATTCTTAGATGGTCACGGGTGACCTCATCAATAGGCCATCTATCTGCAGGAGATGAGGTTGAAGCCTACTGCTGTGTGCCTTTGTGAAAGAAAAATGTAACTGTGAAAGAAGGTGGGTTACTTTAATGGCGCTCAGATGAACTGGAGTATATCCTTATGAAGTTTCTACAATGCTTTTTGAGACAATTAGCTCTCTTTGAGTTTGTAAGGAAAATAAAGGGGAGTTAAAGCACATTATGAATTTGGTTAATTTTATAATGGATAATTTTAGTTAGAATATGATTATTATATCTATGACCCTGTATTCAGCTCTGGGAAGTGGGGGGGGAGGGGGGTGGTTTGGGGTGGGTGGGTTTTGGGGATATGTATTGTAAAAAATTTTTTTTGTAAAACTCTTTAATAAAAAAAAGAAAAAAAAATAAAGAAAACGAAAAAAAAATATAGAAACAGCTCGAATATCTTCCATGTCTTCATATAAAGGAATTGAAGATACGTGGCATTATTTTCTACAACTTTGCTTTGCTTGGGAAAGAGGGAAAGGTAGAATTCCAGGGGACATTTGACTGAAGAAAGCAAAAGTGCTGTGGATCAGCAAGAACTTTGATAGATTCCCTTTTTGTGTGCTGTGGAAGCTATATGCATTACTAACTTTTATGTGAAACTGTCAACACAAAGAGCGCACAAAGTTTCATATGGGGTAAATTGGCTCTGTGCCCAAAGAGCTGATTATAGGAGAGGCAACAGAAGGGCAGTAGAACAGGATAGTTAAGTGATAGGTGCTCCCAACTGTAGTGGCATTATACAAAACTAAAAATTCTTTTAAAGTGGAGTTTTGTATATATGCCTCAAAGAATAAAATGAATATGGGTTTGGATTTTTGTATGGGGGGGCGGGGTTGAGGAATGTATTCAATAATCTTTTCAGAAAGGATCCAATGATTTAATGCATGTTATGACTCCTTCCTTTTTAAATAAATGCAGGAAAATGAAACAGGTGCAAACATGTGCAAGTAACATGGAAGAGAAACAGACCAATCGGCTTACCTCTACTTGCTCCGTAGGCAAGAGTCTGCTGCTTCCTGTGTAGTTCATATGAAGAGCAGATGCATTCAGTGCTTTTGAAACAGTAGTAATGTTGTGTAGCACGTTCTTTGACGCAGGAAAGAAGGCGAGACAAATGAGTTCAGGCAAACTCATGGTTTATTGCTTGCAGAATGTGAACTGAGAACTGAGCTGTAACTAGCCGCAATTACTAGTCTAGCCCCTAGGCGGCAGCCAATCGGTTTGAAGCAACCATTGCCGCCTAGGGACAGCCAATAGCAGCACTGGAGACTTGTAGTCTGGGTTGCTGGAGAGCTGTTAGCTGCTCCAGCTACCCACGTGGTATTACATTTGAGCCCAATACATAACACCCCTCCTCTCTTAGATCAGACAATATTGTAACACAAGTTAGTCTTAATACAATTATCAAGACTCAGTATCACAACTACCTTAAATAATAGTAATAAAAAAACAATATAGGTTACAAGTTAACTTATAGCATTTAAATGAATAGGCTTCATTACCAGCACACTAGACAATTAACATCATAGCATCTGAATGAATAGGCCTTTATTGACAGCATACTAGACAGTTAACATCATAGCTCCAGTTTCTGTAGTACAGTGACAAGTTACAATACAACAACATTATAGATCTTTATTTTACAACATAATCAGCAAGATATGAAGGAGGCTTGTGTGCCCTAGTGGAACGCCTCAGAGTTCCAGTCACTTTGTGGTCTACCAGCTTACCCAGTGGGCTGGGTAGACCCATGTCCCTTGATGATCCTGCATCAAGGGGATTAGATGCTCTCTGGCTGGCCTCTCCAGGTTGGCCCACCCCAGAGTCAGACTGATCAGCAGAGTAGGCACAACGGTTGCTGAAATTTGGTTGGCTTGCTCCTTCAGGGGATCCATGTTGCATTTCCAGACTCCCCACTTCTCCCTCTGGTTCCTCATTGGTTATGAAGAAAAAGTCCTGAGAGTCCATGTGAGGACTGGCTTGGCCGCAGGTTTGAAGACCTTGGGAGGGACTTATGATGCAGTCCTCACTTAGTGGCCATTCTGGAAACCATTTTCTGAGTTGATCAATGTGGCGTCTGACAACTCGCCCTCCCTCCAGCCCCACTTCATAAGAGAGGGGCCTGGATGCTTTGGTAAGTTTACCAGGAACCCACAGATTCCCATGACCATAGTTCCTCGCCCAAACCCAATCACCCATTTGCAGCCCCCTAGGGGGCTTTGGTCGAGAGTCTTCTGCTGCCACTCTATCTGGATGCAACCTGTCCAGTTTAGTGATCAGTCACCTCCCCCAATGCAGTTCTGCAGGACTTTTGCCTGTAGCAGTGCAGGGTGTAGAATGCTGGCAGAGTAGAAAATCTGCCAATCTGTGATGCCAGTCACCTCTTACAATGCGCTTGAGTGATTCCTTTGTTGTCTTCACCATTCCTTCAGCTTGCCCATTAGAAGATGGGTGAAAAGGTGCAGACATTGCATGTCTGATGAGATTTGCTGTAAGGAAGGCCTGAAATTCAGCAGCAGTGAATTGGGCCCCATTGTCTGAAACCAAGACATCTGGCAACCCATGTGTGGCAAAGAGTTTTCTAAGCACCTGGATGGTCCTAGCAGTAGTCATGTTAGGAACTGGAATTACTTCCAGGCATTTGGAGTGGCTGTCCACCACTATGAGGAAGAGCTGTCCCTGAAAGGGCCCAGTGTAGCCTATGTGAATTCTAGACCAGGGAGTGTGCGTTTCCTCCCACCTGTGAACTGAGGCCTATGGCATTTCAGGCCTAGATTGCTGGCATGTATAACAACCATGGACTTGTGCCTCAATGTCCTTGTCGAGGCCAGGCCACCAAAGGTAGCTTCTTGCTAAAGCTTTCATTCTGACAATGCCTGGATGGCCTTCATGTAATGACTGTAAGACCCTGTCTCTCAGGGAGGAGGGAATTATGACTCTGTTTCCCCATAAAATGCACCCCTTGTGGGCAGATAGCTCATGCCTTCTGACAAAATAATTCTGAAATTCAGAACCTGGGCTTTTATCCAACCACCCTGCATATACCCATGAAAGTACTCTACTAAGTGTTCTATCTGTAGCTGTTTCAGCAACAATGTCCCCAGCATGAAGGGGAAAATTCAGGCAGGTCCTGTATGGACAGAATTCTGGCAGCAGGTGGTAGTCTGCTGAGGCCATCAGCATGGCCCATTTCTTTGCCCAGTTTGTGAATCAATTTAAAAGTGTATGCAGATGGAAAAATAGACCATCTCAGCATTTTTGGAGAGAGTATGTGGGGGGTTTGTTTGTCTGTTGTGAAAAGTCCCAACAGAGGTTTGTGGTCTGTAAAGACTGTGAAGTCCCTGTCATGGAATTTTTTGTATTCCAGCAACAATGGCTAGGGCCTCTTTGTCAATTTGAGCATAGTTGTGTTCAGCAGAGGACAATGTCCTTGAGTAAAATGCTATAGGAACCTGTCTTCCATTCTTTCCTAAGTGACTTAAAACTGCTCCCACCCCATAAGGAGATGCATCACATGCAAGACATACTGGTTTAGACTCTTTGTAATGAATTACAGTGGACTTTTCTGACAATAGTGCTTTTAAGTCCTGGAAGCCTTTTTCATGTATGCTAGTCCATTTCCATGGAGCTTTCTTATCTAAGAGCCTGTGCAGAGGCTCTGCTAATGCGGCCTTGTTAGGTAAAAAGGTGTGATAGAAGTTGAGGAGGCCCAAGAATGCTTGTAGCTCTCCTTTGGAATTGGGCCTAGGAGCAATTTTAATGGCCTTCACTTTGGATTCAGCAGGGTGAATACCGTTAGCATCAATTCTGAATCCCAGGAATTCTGTTGAAGGGACCCCAATACTACACTTGCTCCTCTTTAATTTGAGGCCTGTTTTGTGAAGCCTCTGAAAAACAGCCCTGAGCTTGCTGGCTAACACTTCTGGGGATTCCCCAGCAATAAAAAACATCATCAAAATAAGGGCAGACACCCTGAATGCCTTTAAGTGTGCGTTCCATGATCCCCTAGAAAATACTTGGGGCAACATTGATTCCAAACTGTAAAGGTTTTACCTTGAAAGCCCCCCTGTGAGTCACGATTGTCTGAGCTGCAGCTGTGGCCTCATCAGCCGGCAATTGCTGATAAGCCTGTGCTAAATCTAGTTTAACAAAAATAGTACCCCCTTGCAAAGAGGCTAAAATATGTTTGACCATTGGAACCGGGTGTGTTGCTTGAGGGCTTTATTGAGGGTGCATTTATAGTCTGCACAAATACGAATTTCCCCGTTGGCTTTAAGTGGAGTGACGATAGGAGTTTCCAACTCCCCCCATCAACTGGCTGTAAAATGCCCTGTTCTACAAACTTATCAATTTCTGAATCAATTTTATGTTTTAAGGCAAAGGGGACCCTTTGAGGCTTATCCCTAATTGGAACTATGTTGGGATCTAGCTTAAATGTGATAGGCGGGCCTGTGTATGTTCCTAGGGCTGAATTAAAAAACGTCTGCATATTCCTCACATACTGACGAAAGGTTTGCAGTTTGTGTCCAGTTGATACCAGTAATCTGAAAACCTAAGGCATCAAACCAATCAAGTCAATGAGACTCGTTCTCTGACCCTCAACTACTATGACATCCAGGTGTCCAAAAAACCTCTTAAATTTTACAGTCAAGGTGGCTTCCCCCTTAACTTTAACTTGAGCATTTTGAAAGTCAGTTAGCACGATGTCTGAGGGCCTTAGTTTGGCCCAATTGTTACTGCGCCTACACACAAAATTAAATGTGTCTTGAGAAATAATGGAGACTGCAGAGCCAGAGTCCAATTCCATTTTACATGGAATTCCTTGTAGCATTACCAGGAGTCTGAGTTTAGGTTTGAGGGGGCATCAGGCCCCAGTATGGCACATGCTTCTATGGCTTCTGAAAAACCCCACACTAACCAGACCCTGGGCCCCAGTACCTCTCCTAGTCCAATCTTCCGACTGGTGTTTGGGTGGCTGGTCTCTCTGGCGGGCTCTGCAAACCGCTGTGATGTGGCCTGTCCTTCCGCAGGCCCTGCACGTGGCTGACCAGAATCTGCAATCGGCGTGAAAATGGTTGCCGCCGCACCCTTTACATCTAGGTAAGAGAACTGCCTCGTAAGTGTTCTCTTGCTGCTGGCTGCTGTGGTGTTGCGCGTTGGGCTGCTTTTGTAGTCTGTTGATTTCAGGCTCTTCTTCCTTGGAAGATTCCTCAGGGTGTTTGGCATCCTCGTGGTTGACCGTTTCTTCATGCTTTGTCGTTTTGGCAGGCTGGACTGTTTGAACTGCACCCCCGGTGGCTTCGGCGGCCATTACTTCATCTTGTGCTTCTGAAAACGTTAAATTCAGTCTGGCAAAGAGTCTTTGTTGAAGCATTCAGTTTCATAGGCCGCAGATGAGCCGGTCTCGTAGTCTCTCTTCTAAATTTGAAAGTTTGCACAGGCATGCAGCCTGCCTCAGGGCCACGATGAATTCTGAAAGTGATTCGCTGGGTTGCTGCACCCGCTGGTCAAACATGAAACATCATGCTATTTCTGATATCTTGGGCTGAAAATGTTCAGTTAGCTTCTTCTTGAGGTCTGCGTAGGAGACTGATTCTATCGGCGTCAGAGCGAAGAGGTTCTCGGCCAAATCAAAAGTTGCTGGGCCACACAGGCAGAGTAGTGTTGCGGCCTTCAGTCCTTCTTCCGGGATTTGGTTTGCCCGGAGGAAGTTTTCTACCTGGGCCAAATAAGATGGCCATCCCTCTGGGTGCTTCATGTCGAATTCTCGAAGTCTCCCAACCTTCGGCATTCTGTCTTTGCTGGTTCCTGCGGTTTCTTCTGATCCTGCTTTCCGGGGCTCAGGGAATGAGTCCGCTGAGCACGAGGTTGCTAGCGTAGATTGCTAGCTGACCTTGAGGGAAATGCCTTTTCCCTCCGGCGTGCACTGCCTTCCCCTCGTAGACTTCAGCTCTTTCAGGAAAGCAGGATCCCACCTTAGTCGCCAATGTTGTGTAGCAGGTTCTTTGGCACAGGAAAGAAGGCAACACAAGTGAGTTCAGGCAAACTCATGGTTTATTGCTTGCAGAATGTGAACTGAAAACTGAGCTGTAACTAGCCACAATTTATAGTCTAGCCCCTAGGCGGCTGCCAATAGGTTTGAAGCAACCATTGCCGCCTAGGGACAGCCAATAGCAGCACTGGAGACTTGTAGTTTGGGTTGCTGGAGAGCCTTTAGCTGCTCCAGCTACCCACGTGGTATTACATTTGAGCCCAGTACATAACAAGTAATATTTTTAATATAATGGGGGAATGAGAATCTGATCAGGAAAATATTCTAGGTTTGTGTATTATTGGGTGGAAAGATTGACTAAAAGTAAAAAGTGGCATAAGGCATCTGAAGGCTATCCTAGGCTAGAGATATTAAAATGACCAGAAATGCTGTCACTTCCAATGGCATATGCATGTGGACCAATGTTCTATAGGACTACACCATATACCTGAAGGGAGAGAGATTGGGGAAACCAGGAGGCAACTAGTGCCATTTGTTGAAGTTCCAAGGAAGCGAAGCCACCTGAGCAAACAGAAGCAGATGGTCAGATGTACGAAAGACTGGTTTAAGCAAATGTTCCTGCAAGCAACATTTTGTTTTGTATGTACTACTGTAGTGGAGCTGATTATACAATTGGGCACCTGTTTAAATAGCCCCAGCCTTTAAAATAACATTTTTACAAAACTGCATTCTTCCTTTTGCTCCCTGGTCATTCGTATTTCCAGTGTTTCCACTTGAATTGGATCAGCACCGTGATCTTATGAAAATATTTATGTCCTGTGGTTTTATCAGTGAAGCATTTAATAATGTGCTGATCTTTTAAAATACATTCATTTACTGACAACTTTGATGGAAAATGGAAGGCAAAGAGGAAGAACATTGAAGCTAATATTGGTTCCATGGGATTCTGTACAAAAGAAGATTTTGGGAAGTAAACTTATGAAGCTCTTAAAGATGTAACTGCTAGTTTGCTTTTTCAAAGTATATTTTTGTGGGGTGGGAAATAAAGTGGGGCACAATAAAGCATTAAGCTAAATAGTGTTAAGGTATAAGGGAACACTTATCAGTTTGTGTTTACTTATTCCTGTTTGTGACAACATTCAGATATTCAATTTGTAATTAAATAACATATTGCCTCACGTATTGAGAATGGCCCAGCTTCCTTCCAGCCTTTGGGATTCCTAATTATAATGAAAATGTTTAAAATCTTAATAGATAAAAACAGTTTGAAGTAATTCTTTTAAAGCAAATTACTCAAAATGAGGTTATCTTGAAATTGACAGCTTGGACATATGGTCCTCCTTTTCTTGATGAACTTTTATAAAGTGAGTTTGATATAATGATTCTTGATGGCATCTACGTTTTCAGCATAAAACACTACAGAGATAGTACAATAGAAGAGAATATATACATAGCTCACAGTTGAACTGTGAAGTCCTTAATGCTCTTTGAACTTGGTTGTTTGCTTGCAGATGTTTTGTTACCCAGCTAGGTAACATCTTCAGTGCTAGAAAGGAATGGGACTTGCTGTCTATGTACACTAGCTTGCCCTATCAGAGATGGCAACATGGCAAGCTACTTGGTTGTTTAATAACAATGTACCCATCAATTCTGACATGGCAAGCTATTCTATATAAACAAAGTCCAAACCCTTTCTCCCTTCTAGCACTGAAGATGTTTCCTAGCTGGATAACAAAACATCTGAGAGAAAACAACCAAGCTCAAAGAGAATAATGATTTGTATGGGTAGTTGCAAATGGAAAATGTGTGGTTGAAGCATGGTCTGTCAAGTATCAGAGATACATCATTGAGATTGAAAGTATCTAAATTCCACCTTGCACCTTTATTTATTTATTGGTTGTATATCTCATTGTTCTATCCAAAAAAGATATAACTGGGAGGAAAAAAGCAAAATAAAAATGCTAAAAAGAAACATAGTTTGAAATCTATAAAATATAAATAAAGGCAATTATATTCTAATTGTGTGTGACTTTGCGAATTCTTAAAATTCATTTGCTCAGTGACTTCAATGGTTGAGTTGAAAATTTCAATATTTACTTCTATATGTCCTTTGGCTTCTGAGACCAAATGCTGAAACTATAAAAATGTTTAGTCATATTTATTGATTATATACTGGTAAATGTCACAGAGCTCTGCTTTTTTATTATGTTCTTGGAAACATGCAAGTTTGGAGACAGAATATCCAAGGAGAGCAAACTACAGGATTACTATTTTTTTCCAAAATCTGTTGTTATGAATTTGATTTCCCCTGCTTCAGAAACTACCACCTACTGCAAATTTATTTCCTTTTCCTTAGAAAAGCTTCTTTCTTTTGCATCCATCTTCCTGTCTCCTGATATGTATGGATGAAACTTTATACAGCTGAGGAAAATCTTTGGTGGATTACATGTTTACAATATGAATATTTCCAGAAAGTTCACTTTTCATATGCTCTCTACAGACTAAACAATCCTATCTGATGTATATTTCTAAGGCATATAATATAGCTGTGAGTTTGATTTAAATGATAAAATTCGTTTGGCTTCTCCACCCTCAAAGACTAGACTCATTTCCCATATCTACTCAGAATCTACAATATGTGTCCTTGAGTTAATCTAGCCAGTACAGCAAGAGATACATACAATGTTACATCAAAGGCAAACAATCCCAATTAAGAATCTGACTAGTGGGAATATATGAGTGTATCTATTATAAACATACAATCATATATTCCCACTAGTCAGATCCTTATGTAAACAAATGTGAGTGCAATTTACTCATACACAGTCAGTAAAAAAAGCATTTTTAAAAACAAAACAAAGCCCTACAACTTAAAATCAGGAAAAACCAATATGTTTGTTAAATAAAATTGTATAAAAATATTGTAAGTTTATGAGCACAGTTTGCCTGACACAAAGTTCTTGGAAATATGAGGTTTTGAAACTATATTGTAAAACTTTAATTGGCCCAAATTACACTGCCTCTAAGGCTTTCGGATAGTTCTATTGCTGTCTGAGATATCATGATAGTTTTTCTAGGGGGATCAGACACATTTCTTTCCAGCAATATAGCAACCTTTAAGAAAAAGGTGTGATTTGTTATGGGTGGGAGTTTATATTCCCATACAATTTGTGGCAGAACTCTGCTGCATTCTTCTACAGAATAAGGACAGATTGGTAAAACAATCTGTTCTATTGCTGAGTACATCCCTCAAGCTTATCCGTTTCAATAGTTCCGGAACATTCTTCCAGTAAATGCAGTTTGCCCAGCTATCTGTCACATCCTAATGTGGCCACTGTTTTAAAATAGCACCGAAATCACAACCATATCCGCCTGCTGCTGATATTTCAACACTAAAGGCATTTGTTCCGCTGAGTAGATTTGATTGGTTTCTGTTTCCTTTTGATAATGAGGGTGATCACTTGGTGTTCTGGTTTCCACCATTAGGGATGTTTATTTGATTATCTTTTATGTTCTATTTTATCCTTGTTACTTTAACCAACCTGCAGATTTTTTTTTTAATCAGATGATTTTCTTCTTTTTCCAGCTTTGGTTTCTTATTGTGCTGCACATAATTTATCGGTATTTGTTGCTATAGGTATTTTTGTTTTTTGGAACCTGAAAAATCTGCAAATATTCAGTGTCTACTTCCAGCTCATGTGTATGTGCTGATACATATTACTTTGATATTTTCTTATTTTGAATATTCTGATTGGCACAACCTATTCCGAAATTATGGTAAGAAAAGGTAAAATAAAAAGTTATATTTATTTATAGAGGAATCATACATTCTTTATTCAGACAGTTCAATATAATTCATTATAATCAGAAGATAAATGTCTCAGATTATCTCTTTGCATTTGACATTTTAATTTATCATGTACAACACTGCTTTAGCAATATTTATATTTACACTGTGTGCTTTTGACAATATAATGTTTAAAGGGCAAAGGCAGAGTGACTGAATGAAGGGGAAAATGTATTCAGTTGTTAACAAAGTTGTTAAACAAAAGTGCTTTATCAGCATGCAGGACATTGTGTATTGTTTTACACTGTTTTAAGTAAGATAAGCAGAATCTTTATTAAGTCTAAATCATAGACTTAATAGTAGATAAGGAGAAGCCTGAATTATAAAGTTTGGTACCAAATTTCAGTCATCACTAGGAACATGTTTATAATATTTCTGGAAATAAGCAAAGTGTTTTTCCATTGGACCATCCCATATAGAATGGATGAGTTCCATTCTCCACATTCTTGAGTTCCTATAACTATCTTTTGCAAAAACCTAATGTAAGATTGTGTGGTGTTTTGATTCAAAGGTAACTTGACTGAATCACCTCTATGAGCAGAATTTTCAAATCACATTGGAATATCAGTGTTAGGCAATAAATTAAATTGACTGTTTCAAATCAATTGGGTGATTTAACATACTTGCCTGCATGTTCACCAATGCTGTTTGTAGAATTAAATTGACTATCTGAATCAACTTCACTCTTTGAAATCAGTGATTCAGATAGAATTGAACTGTTTTGTTTGAATAATTTACAGTATTGGAGGATTTGCATGCCTCTGATAAACACTGTTGCCTCATGTGCCAATATGCTACTTCCAACAAACTGTTTCATCCAAAAATCTCCAGGTTTTATTCCTTGCTGTCTGGTATTCTTCACACAGAAGCTCTTGTGTCACAACTTCCCATTATTGCTATTGTTCAATTCTCCTGTTCCATGGTCAGTCACCTATCAGGATTTCAATAATCATGGTATAGGAACAAGGTAAATTCCTTTGTAAAAAGTAAGAATCTATCTCATTTTTAATAAACTTACTTTATTGTAGGTTCTTAGTTATTTAAAAACATAAGACTATTTAAAAATTGCCTGGGAGAAACATTAAGCCATTGGAGGAGTGGAGAACAGGAATTGTTAATCCTAACCCCACCTCCAAATTCTGGGTTCACCTAAAAGCATGACAAAGCGTTACCTATTTTGCAACTTCACCCCCCACAACTACAAAGAAAATACCATTAAAATGTAGCCCCTCTTTAAATGATAACAATAATCTTTTATGTTCAGTTTTCTAATATATCCATTAAATATGCAGCTAAACTTTTTCATGGTTACTATTATATGTCAACCATTAACAATCTCTTTTCATTTTATTTTTGCTTGGGAAATTATTTTTTTGCATCATGTGCTTTTGTTATCCAATGTTTTTCCTGGATTTAATGTTCGCTTCTGAAAGAGATTGCTTAGGAATATATATGAGGAAGGGATAAAGGCATAGAAAAAAGAAATATGGGAAGGTGTGTAAGCATAAGGCAATTTCTGAATATTGTGACACATTTTGAAACTTCGAAATTTGTGTGTTTAATACACTAAGTTTTAAAAAATAAATGCTAGTATGATACACAACATATCAATGATATTTTTTACCTATTCCCTCCATTTCAGTGGTCGTACCAAGATGGCTATCATTCCTCTGCATTCAGTAGAACATAGGCTGATTATAGGAATCTTAGTATTTGAAACCTTTTATTCATTTAGGTACCATGCTGAGAAAACATTTAAGTGAGCTGCATATGCTATTATACCTGCATTCCATCTTCTAGAATTGAGAAAGGCTATTTTTCCACTTTCCATTGAAGATCTGTTCCCATACATCATGCTTTGGCTGAAGGTTAACAACATAAATCTTTCAGCAAAAGAACAAAGGTCTACCAAGCTTCACTTAGTTCTCTGCGAGACCACAGCTATTTTCAAAACAGTAATTATCTAGCACCATAGGAAAAAAAAATCTTCTGCTTTGGCTTATATCAGAGATAGGAAAACCCTTTTTCACTTGAAAATGGAAAACAAATCTTTTTTTTTCTTTTTTGATATATTTAACAAGCTGGGTTTAATTTACATTGTCCAGGCATTACTTGTGTCACAGCTTTTTGATCAATAGCATTTCATTTTGTATTCATTCTTCTAGTAAAGATTATGGAAAAATTGAAGACTACAGATTTGACATTTTCTGCAAAGGAAAGCTGATGCCATTTTTAATGATGGCTTAATTGCTCCAAGTTTGGATAACCTTATAAAAATCAAAGGGAGTATGAGAATAATAATACATGGTAATTATACACCATTTTTAACCTATGCACTGCTTTACAAACATGAACACTGAACAGTTGACTAAAATTATTAGGAAAGTTAAGGCAAGGTACCGAAGAAAATGTAGGCTGTCAGTCATCATCTGAAATTAAATGTTCTTAGTTCTTTATGTTCCTGACAAGAGTGATAAGGAAATGGCTTATAGTTTATAAGGTGTATGTCTTTGTTTTGTAACTCTTGAGAGAATCACATAGGCATAGCATGACAAATCATTCTGTAAGAACATACATGATATTGTTGGTGGTGATGGTTTTGGGGGGTTTTGGTTTTGTTTTTTTACAAAATGACATCACTGTTTTAACTTGTATATTCTCCCCACATAATTTAGTATTCCAGAATTTAGATTAATCCTGATACTCCTGGTCTTCAGGAAGTTCTCAAAGACACGATCCTGTCACTGATCTTGGGGATCCAGCTAATGATCAGAAGCTTTTATACTGATTTTACTGAGCTTGATGCAAGGGTGGACTTTGGCCGATGACCATTATTTTGTTTTAAAGTGGATTTTAATGGTTTTATTTTATTGTATATTATTTTTACCTTTTTAAATAGGATTGTTTTTAACTATTTTGAGCTGCCTAGAGAGACTTAAATGAAATGGGAGGGGGGATACAAATCAAATAAATAGATTCTGAAGATTAGTGCCACACCACAACTATAGACATATACTTTCCAAATCATGACAGGCAGTTGAAATAAAGTGTAAGAGCTTCCCTATTGCTGATATCCAATAAGTAATTTTAACTAATTTTAATTGAAGTCAAGAAGGATAGGAAAGAGAGTCAAAGACTAATATCAAAGAAATTTCAGTAGAACAAACAGCATAAAATCTATCCTTGGCTCTAGTATCTTCTGTTTGATCAGTAGAAATGATACAACAGAATGGAAGAGCAAAATTCTATAAGTCTACAGATAAGAATCATCAAAGCACATGCCAAATGTAAGTGCTCTTTGTTTTGTGAGGATTGGACAAAGCATACTTTATTTCACCACACACCTTTCCCAACAATAGGCTATTGCTCTAGGTCAACTCCATTCTTCTAGGGCTTTACAAGGTGATGTTGCAAAATAAAACTGTCTTTAATACTCAGTACTTAATACTTATTTTTTTACTAAGTTCAAACAAAAGCCTCAAAGTCTTTACAATAACATATGACCTTTATCTTTTTCAAAAAAGTTACAATAGTTGGGATGATAGTTTGGTGTTTCTTTTTTCAGTTGCTACTGGGATCTCATTAAAGCTCCAAGCAGGACTTCTACTAAGATATGCTGTTCACCATAGCTTATGGACTTGTTTTGTTTTTTAAGCAAATGGCATATATAACCAGGAAAATCTACATTGCTTTTTACCACAGAGTAGTTCTGACTACCTAAGATTGCTAGTTCATTTTGTTCACACATGTGCACTATCCATAGTACAGCACACAGGGTGACCTAGCTTTGCTCCAGCTGGCTAGCAGCAAGTGGGGATAAGAGTCATCTGGGCTTTCTTCTGCTAAACTTGCTGTCAAGGGTCCAATAGACGAGACCAAATAAATCAGAAGTCTGAGGCTAGAGGTTTCCTCAAATAACATGTTTATTGGTTGTATAGTATTGGGTCAGTCAAAAGTGAAACCAAGTCTGAAATTCCCTCCAAAGTGTTACACTATTATAAAGTTAAACTTCCCACCCCAGTGCTATACAATCAGCTATGTTTCCCAATAGAATAGTTTGGCAGGCTTTCTACCCAACTGCTCCCCCTCCCAAACTAACCGGCAGAAATGACCTTGGTTCCCATGGAACATTGAATTGTTTAGACTAGCAGAAATCCTCTGTGCCCCTACCATTTTTGTGGCAACCTAGAATGAGCAAGATGGCTGCAGCAAGGTTTGTGGTAGAGTTGAAACTTGCCTTGCATCCAGGCAGGTCTGGTGCTGGCTTCTGCTTCCACACAGAATGCTGCTAGCTTTTCTCAATGGAGTGGTACCTATTTATCTACTTGGGACTGGTAATTGAGTAAAAATCCTGCCTGTAATAGTGGTCAATCTTCAGATGTTGTCTCAGCTTCCTACTCTGTAGGACATTTGCTTTCATCTTTCCTGCTACACACAAACCTTCTCCCACTCTGTCTTAGCAGTTGCTTTTGTAAATTCAAAAGACTGAGTGAGGTGAGGCTCTCTCTCTGGATATCAGAACATCCTTGAAAATACTAGAATGGGACTCATTATCACAAGCAGCTGCAACACTGGCTTGGATGCTTGTGAGTAAATGTATATGTGAATGTCTGAATGCACAAGGGAAGGGGGAGAAGCATTCCTGCCTGGCTACAAATTTATTTTCCAAAATACAGACAGCAATCTCAATTTCACTCTACCAAGTCAAATCATGAAAGGCACAAATATGGATTTTTTGTTGAACTCAAGGCAACGCCTGATAATCTGAATTGTTTAGAATTGCTACACTGAAAATGTAGGGGGAAAGAAATTACAAATTTTGCCTATGCACCTAGCAGCAAAGATGAGGACTTTCAAGGTGCCTAAATATCCTGTGAAGAGTACAAGTCTACTTCTGGAAAGCTTAAAGAACAGATTTCCATTGGGAGTTCAGGTGCACCCCTTCCTAATGGAATAAATTCCTATTTATATGATCACATAAAGTATTGAACTGTAAGCAGTGACATTTGTATCGATAGCAAAGCTGTCACTGGATCTAGGGTTTGAAATTAACCTGCCTGGGAAACAAGCCAGAGATTCCAGATGCATAAAAACTGCTGAGATAGCCAGATGTTTAAACATGATCGACTGACTGCCTCTTGCTGATTTTGAGAAACCTAGACAATTGTCTTGGAACTGTATGAAGTTCAGGTTTGTAAAATTTGTCACAATGGATGTGATTGGGACAGCTGGTCAGTGAAGGATATAAATTGCCCTGTACACCGCCCTGAGTCCTTCGGGAGAAGGGCGGTACAAAAATTTAATAAATAAAATAAAAATAAATAATAAATAAATAATAAATGAAAAGTTGAAACTCCTAAATGATCAAATCTATTTTCAAGTCAAATTAATAGAAAGAACTAAAATCAGGAGATTGAGAATTCTAATCCTATTTCAGGCATGAAAGCCAGCTGGGTGACTTTCAGCCAGTCTCTCTCTCTCTCTCTCTCTCTCTCTCTCTCTCTCTCTCTCTCTCTCTCTCTCTCTCTCTCTCTCTCTCTCTCTCTCTCTCTCTCTCTCTCTCTCTCTCTCTCTCTCTCTCTCTCTCTCTCTCTCTCCCTCCCTCCCTCCCTCCCTCCCTCCCTCCCTCTCAAACAGGAAGAGGGAGGCATGTTAAATGTATAAGGGGAAAAAAAGTGTTCACTCTTTTCATTTCCAAATGAAAAGACCAGAGAATAAACACAAAGTAATAATGGGAAAGAAAGATTCCAACTGAAATACACATTGGATTATGGTTTTATGTTGTTATATGTTCAGTTGGTAATAATAAAAGAGAAGGCTTTATGAATTGGTTTGTATGCAAAACATTGTTTTGGGCCCAGAATGCATACTAGCATTCTTTCCCAACCATCTTTTCCTGAGGAAGCCTAAAATTGTACCACGTCCATGGAGGGATAGATCAAAGATTAAAAGTAAGATCTTCAAAATGCTCAGCACCACTAGAAACTCTGGTGTGAAGCCTAAAGAAAATACCTTTCTTTTTCTTTCTTTTTGGTGGGATGAGGAGCACAATTCAGTTAGTCTTAAACTTACGATCACAACTGAGCCCAAATTTCTGTTGCTTAAATGAGACATTAAAATAAATTTTGCCCCATTTTACAACCTTTCTTGCCACAATCATTAAGTGAATAGCTACAGTTGTCAAGTTAGTAACATGATTGTTAAGTGAACCTGACTTTCTCATTGACTTTGCTTGTCAGAAGGTTGCAAAAGGTGATCACATGATCCCAGGAACTGCAGCAGTCACAAACCAGTCGCTAAGCATCCGAATTTTGATCACGTGACCTTGGGGATGCTACAATGGTCGTATGTGTGAAAAACAGTCGTAAGTCTTTTTTTTTCAGTGCCGTTGTAGCTTTGAACAGTCACTAAATGAACTGTTGTAATTCAAGGATTACCTATATATTCTTGTCCAGGGTGTGGAGCTCCCTTTACTTTCACAAATAACTCTTTGTGCAATGAAATTGTAGATTATAAATCTGATTTGTGTGGCATTGATAGGAAGTCTCTTTGTGTGGCATTGATAGGAAGTCTCCCTTTGTGGTTCAATTTTATGTCCTTGCAGATATCCATTCAGATGACTTTTCATTCTCTGGAATCCAAGAAGGTGAGAAATAAGTGTTACAATTCATCACAATCGTCTTATTCAGTTCCAGTTCTATAAAAAATGAGAGAACTGTTCGCTTAAATGTATCTGCTGTGTCAGTAGTTAATTGCAAATGGGTTCTTTGAAGCGGGAAGTTTGGGGTGCATTTATTGGTTAATGTTTAACGGCGGGAAATTCCGGGCAGTGGATTGGATACAGTTCTAACGGCCCGAGTATATAAGCCGGAGGCATTCTGACAGTTGACAGTTGACATATGTGTATTAATAAACGTTCTTACTGTTAAACCTCACTGAGTCATTCGTCTGTCTGAACATAACAAGTGGCGACGAAGGTGGGATAGACGGCGGACTAGTGAAGGATCGGCGACAATCAGCTGAGCGTAAGGCGGTAAATTCAAACAAAATACACAGTCAACCGCTAGCGGCCGCGGCGGAATTAAACAACCTCCGAATGGCGCAACTAGGCTCTTTAAAAGAATTTGATCCAGACTACCCAGAGGATTGGGAAGAATATGTCGGACAGGTCGAAGGGTTCTTGCTCATCAACGGCATAACCGACGACCGGAAAAAGGCTGCTGCCTTGTTGACAATCAGTGGCACACCCGTGTACCGGGTTGCCGTTGGACTCTGTCACAAATAACTCTTATTTGTATCAAGCGTTCCGTACGCTGACTTGCTTGCCAAATTAAAAGTACATTTTACGCCTAAAAGATCAGAAATCTTTTGGAGGCGCATTTTCGAAAAACGCAATCAGAGGCCGGGCGAGTCAATTACGAAATTCGTCGCGGCAGTCAGAGAAACAGCAGTACGCTGTAAATATGACAATCTTGAAATCAGGATTTGAGATAGAGTGGTGCTGGGCTTGCGAGATGAACAGTTACAAAATCGAATCATCGCTAAGCCCACCGGCGACCTACAAGAAGTCCTTGACGAACTTTTAACTTATGAATCTACGGGAAGTCGCGACCCCCCCCGCAATAGCATGGCTGTTTCAGCCGAAATTAATCAAGGAAGCCGTGTGGACAGCGGGGAGGTGGATCAACAATGGGAAGCCGACATAGCCGAAGTCACCCGAAGGTTTGGGAAAATGGCGGCAAAACCTTCTCGCAGCGAAGGATCAGAACCGGGTCGCCGATTTCAACCAACTGCACCACAACGACAACTGAGAGACAATACGACCAGACCGCGCGACGGCGACACCAGATGTGGAAGCTGTGGGGGCAACCACCCCAGGGCAACATGTAGATTCCGCTCTGCTAAATGCAGATTGTGCGGAAAGGCCGGCCACATTCAGGCCATTTGTCGGGGACGCCCGCGTGACAATCGTCTTCACGAAATCGACGTTTGGGCCGAAGGTAAGGTAACCCCCTACCATAGTGGCAACGAGACCCCCAGACCTGTGGCACGTTTTCCCAACCGCGGGGAGGAGGCGCGAATCAACCACATAGGGAAGTTAAGAATAAATCATATTTTAAGACCAAAATTAAAAATTATAGTCCATCTGCAAGGAATCCCTTGCAAAATGGAAGTCGATTCTGGGGCCTCAGTATCGATAATTTCTAATGAGACCCTTAAATATATTGAATTTAAAAGCGGCCGAAAAATTCCACTTAGCTCAACAAAAATTCAATTGGCCGATTTCCAAAAAACCCCAATAACTATTAAAGGGAAAGTCACCCTTAAGGTTAACTATAAAGGGTTTAATGGCTTCTTAGACTTATTAGTCACAGAAGGCCATAGAACTAGTTTAATCGGTCTTAATTTGTTCCCAGCCCTGGGAATTTGGGTTGGGGGAATAAATACCATTAATAATAATAAGACTCTCAAATCTGTCTGCGATGAATTCGCAGACGTATTTGATGGGTCTTTAGGTAAATATAAAGGGCCCCCAATTAATTTTAATCTAGACCCAACAGTTAAACCAATTAGGCTTAAGGCCCGACGGGTGCCTTTCGCCCTTAAGCAAAAAATCGAGGCCGAGCTCGATAAGCTTGTAGGCCAAGGCGTATTAGAACCAGTCGAGGGTGGTTTGTGGGAAACACCAATCGTCACACCCCTAAAACCTAATGGCGATGTGAGGATTTGTGCTGACTACAAAGCCACCCTGAACTTAGGAATGAAAAAGCATGCTTACCCGGTCCCGACGGTGAAACAGGTCCTCGCCACGATCCAGGACGGCGCCATATTTGCCAAGCTCGACTTGGCGCAGGCGTATTTGCAACTTACTGTTTTCAGGGAAGCTGCTGAAGCTCAAACTATTGTCACCCACAAGGGGGCGTTCCGAGTCCACAGATTGCAATTTGGTATTGCAGCAGCTCCAGGCATCTTTCAGGAGGTGATGGAGAGGACTTTAAAGGGCATACCTGGTGTATGCCCTTACTTTGATGATGTCCTGATAGCTGGAAGAACTGAAGAAATTTTAGCTGAGCGTCTGGAACAGGTACTGGGGAAATTTAGAGAGGCTGGACTCAAATTGAAAAAGGAAAAATGCTGTATTGGAGTTAAATCCACTGAATTCTTAGGGTTTAGAATAGATGGGAAGGGAATCCACCCTACAGCTGAAAAAATTAAAGCAATTAAATTGGCTCCTGAACCAAAAAATAAGGCTGAATTACAAGCCTTTTTAGGATTAGTCAATTTCTATCACACATTTTTGCCACATAAAGCTGCCATCACTGAACCATTGCATAGATTATTAGATAAAAATAACCCCTGGCAGTGGCAAGAAAAACATAGAATCAGCTTTCAAACCTTAAAAGATATTCTATCTAGCCAATCAACTGTTACACATTTTATTGAGAACAAACCAATCTATTTAGCTTGTGATGCTTCACCTTATGGTGTGGGAGCTGTCATCAGCCACATGGATAGTCAGGGCATTCAAAAACCAATAGCATACTATTCCAGGACGCTTACTAAAGCTGAACGGAACTATGCTCAGATTGATAGGGAAGCATTAGCTATTGTGGCAGGAGTAAAAAAGTTCCATGATTACCTTTATGGTAGGAACTTTACCATATTCACTGACCACAAACCTTTACTGGGATTGTTTACCACTGATAAACAGACACCCCAAATAATGTCTCCCAGGATGCTGCGGTGGTCAATTTTCCTCTCTGCATATTCATTTTCCTTGCAACATCGACCAGGTAAGGAAATGGGTCATGCGGATGCTCTTAGCAGACTACCTTTAACTAACACTGATGGTGACCCTGCCCCGGTAGGACAAATTCTGTCACTACAGGAAATACCTGAATGCCCTTTAACAGCTAGAGAAATAGCTGTGGCCACTAAAGAAGACCATATTCTCAATAGGAGTATGACCTGGGTACTTGGTGGTTGGCCAAATAACAACCCGGACCCTAAATACACTGCTTATTTTAGAAGGAAAGATGAATTATCATCCCATTTAGGTTGTATTTTATGGGGTAACCGAGTTGTCATTCCTGAACTTCACAGGAATACGGTTATAACTGAATTACATGAGGGTCACCCTGGGATTGTCCGAATGAAGGCATTAGCCAGAAGCCATTTGTGGTGGCCGGGGTTAGACAAGGCTATAGAAGAGTGTGTTTCAGGGTGTTATCAGTGCCAGCGATCTAGGCCTGAGCAGGCACACGCACACACGCATAAGTGGGAAATGGCTAGGAATCCATGGTCTAGGATTCACATTGATTTTGCGGGGCCATTTCAAGGTCTAACCTTCCTAGTTGTGGTGGACAGTTTCTCCCGGTGGTTGGAAGTTGTGCCTGTTACTTCAATGTCATCTAATAGAACAATACAGGTTTTAAGGGGCCTCTTTGCCACTCATGGGTTACCTGATGTGATTGTATCTGATAATGGGCCCCAATTCACCTCTGCTGAATTTCAGGGTTTCCTCAAGGCCAACTCGATTAGACATGCAACATCGGCACCCTTTCACCCTTCCACCAACGGCTTGGCTGAACGCAACGTGAGAACCACTAAAGACGCCTTGAAGCGCATCATCCGTGGCGACTGGCACCAAAGACTTGCAGACTTCTTGCTGACTCAACACACAACCCCTTGCACGGCTACTGGGAAAAGCCCTGCGGAAATGAGGTGGGGCAAACGGCTAACCACTAAATTGGACAGGTTACACCCTGACAGACTACCCTCAAGTGCAGAACCGGACATTCCAAACAGGTCCTTCAACATTGGAGACTTAGTTTGGGCCAGGAACTATGGACCTGGGGACAAATGGGTGCCTGGGGTAGTCACTGACATAATGGGGCCGTTGTCTTACACCATTGAGGGGGAAGGGAATAGAGTAAACAAAAGACATATTGATCAACTAAGAAAGAGGGTTCCCGAAAGTGTGTCAGTCAATGGAGGTCAAATTGAACACAGGGGTGATACTGCACCTTGGCTTAACCAACATGACTCGTCAGATAGTGGGGGAGAAGTGGAAACTCAACCCAGGTTAGCTGGAGCAACTCCTCAGCATAGCCAATTTGATTGGGAGTTGTTTATTATGGACAGGCCAACAGTACCTGTACAACAACAACAGCAAGATCAACAACAACAACAACAGCCACATCAGCAACAGCAATCAGTTATTAGAGAATCTGCAGAGCCAGTAAACCAAAACTCTAGGCCCATAACAAGCAGCCAGTCTGCTAACAATGATGTAAGTTGCAAGTCCAATAGATACCCATCTAGGGTCCATAAGCCACCAAAATACTTGAGAGATTACGTCAACAAATAACATCAACTGGGGGGGAAGGGGTGCTGTGTCAGTAGTTAATTGCAAATGGGTTCTTTGAAGCGGGAAGTTTGGGGTGCATTTATTGGTTAATGTTTAACGGCGGGAAATTCCGGGCAGTGGATTGGATACAGTTCTAACGGCCCGAGTATATAAGCCGGAGTCATTCTGACAGTTGACAGTTGACATATGTGTATTAATAAACGTTCTTACTGTTAAACCTCACTGAGTCATTCGTCTGTCTGAACATAACAGTATCAGAACTAGCCATGGTGGTGTATGGTACAGTTATATTTTCCCCAAATTATTACACATATTGAGTGTGGAATTATTTAGCCTGATTGAAAATTCTGTGTGTATATTACTAATGACGCAGTTAAATATGAAATCTTATTCCTGCCAATAAAATAAGAAAATGGGCAAAATTTAAAGTGCCAGTTGCTATGTACAAAACCTTATGTGACTTAACACCAGCTATTTGAAAGTTTGTATTCTCCCATGGAACCAGTGTGGGTGATATTTCAAAAAAACTTTTTCTGCATTTATTCTATTATGTCTACTAAATAGGTTTTACTGTAATTGATTGCTGCTCTGTTTCTTTTTATTACTGCATTTGAATTGTTTTACTTGATTTATTTCGGTTGCTGTATGATTCTATTTTTTATTTTTATTTTTTATTGCTTGCTGCCTCAAGTGCCATTTTGGCAAAAAGGTGAAGATTTGACTCCAATAAATCAATACTTTCCCTGACTTCTATCAATTATGCAGTGGCTCAGCTTGCAGTCTCTGTCTAGGTTCTGCTCTGTAGATAACATATAGACAACTCATATATCAAATTCTTTACTGCAACAGTCCAGGAGGAAACACTAATTTTCAAACAGCTTCTGTGGTGAGAAAGTCAATCCAAGAAGGAGAAAGGAAAACTTGCAATTTCTATCTCTTTGTGTATCTTCATTATTATCACTCTCTTCCAAATAAATTTTACTATTACAGTCAGTTTCAAGTCTTACTTTCTCATAACACTTCCTTGTTTTTTTTAAAATCCATACAAAATAAGACTATTAATAATACTGTCAATGTTAAGAGTGTCATCCAGGTTTTTCTCCACCCCCAAATGAATACAACAATAGTAGGTTTTGGTCTAGTTAAGACTTCACAATCTTTCAGCCATTGCAGCATAATAGATTTTTAACTATATATCAGCAAGATAATTTAGATGTTTAGAAAATCATTTTTATTCTTATTCAAAAAACATGAAAAATATAGGAAAATCCTATTTTAAATAGATGGGCAATATACACACAAACACAATTGTCTAATGATAACTATATCAAAAATCTGTATTTGTTAAATATAATTTATTACAGAAAAAACATTACATCTGGGAGGAGGCTTGTCACAATTGCTCAAAAAATATTTTTGAATAGTTTCTTTTCCAGACATTGCACATATCAATTGCTGCTTTATTTTTTTCTTATTAATAGTAAAACTACTGAAAAGTTCTTCTTACAAAGGAAAAGAGGCAAAAAAGTAAGTATACTAAAGCCTAGCTCAGCTCTTTTCAGTTTTTTGTGGGGTTTTTTTTGTAAAATGTGGGAATCTCAGAATTATGATCCAGTTGCTTAGGGAGTACATAAAATTGCCTCTTCCATTTTCCCCTAAACTATCTGACAGTGATTCTTATCCTTCTTCCATGGATGTTTTTTATTTTTATTTTATTTTAATCCCATTTATATCCCGCCCTTCTCCGAAGACTCAGGGCAGCTTACAATCTAAGCACAAATCAAATGTGCTTAGCAATAGCCTTCATTCTATGTATATGCTTGCTTATTAGGGCTTTCCCCCCCCCAAGCGGCATTATTACAAAGCCAGGTTATTACCCCCAACAATCTGGGTCCTCATTTTACCTACCTCGGAAGGATGGAAGGCTGAGTCAACCTTGAGCCTGGTGGGATGCGAACCTGCACTAATTGCAGGCAGCTGGTGTTACTTAAGGAGGCATTAGCCCACTGCTCCACCAAGGCTCATGTTCCAAATAGCATTAGAAAGAAAGGCTAGGTTAAACCCAGATCTCTTGCTCTGTGAGCTTCATCAAGGCTTGGTGTTCCCCTGATCCTATCTAATATCTAAATTATTGCTGGGTAACTTCGTCCAATGGCATACCATTGAATATCATCAATATGCCAATTAAATCTAGCTGTATATCTCAGTGCCATACCAATAAGGCAATGGAACTGAAGTTATGTTCCATTCCCTTGAAGGAGGATCTAGATATGGAGGAACAGGATTACACTCAGTGAGTCCAAAGACCTTTCACTCTGGGAGATTGTCCAGCTTTAGGTCCGAAAGGAGTAGAACTTCCCCAGTTGGAAGTTGTACACATTTTGGTAATACTTCTACACCTGCAGGTCCTGTTTAAAGAGAAGGTGGCAGCTTTGCTCAGGAGGCTTTTGTACAACTTCCTTTTTTGGTGCCAATTTTTGGGATCTGGAGACCCCTCTCAAAGTCACCCACTCGCCTTATCATGATTCATTTGGACTACTCTGCACTTAAAGACCACTTAGAAGCTGCAATTATTTTTTGTGCACATTTCAAATGCATATAAGTTCTTATGGCAGAAGATGATCCTTGAAATATATTAAACTAGGAAGAGAAACACAGATATTCATAAATTATTTTTAAATTACTTTTGTTTTTTATTGATTGAAAAAAAGAAAAGTGAAACATTTGGAAGAATTCATATCCATTAGGTACCAAAATTAGTTTGCATGCAATTTTGTTCTACAATTAATTGATCAACTTTTAAATAAGTTTATTTAACAAGACTAAAATAGTTAATTAAACACAGAAGCTATTGTATCCACTCCTAGTTTCTAAATAATTTTCAAAACGGGACTTTCAAATACTTGCTCAAGTATATCCTTCCAACTGTGGCAATATCAATTGTTTATAAGGATAAAAGTGCACACCATCCCTTTCTGTTTTTAATATCTATTTAAATCTAGTAGTTTACCAGATAAGGCCTTTGATAAACATATTGGCAATTTCTAGTTTTTTAATTATTCATTTCATTTCATTTCATTACATTATTCATTCATTCTGCCAGGAGAATTAGATTGTGTCCATAATTTTCAAATCCCATCCTCTTCTTTTATTCTGATGATAAGATCCATACAAGAGTGCAGAGCTGGGATGAAAGTTCTGGGCTCCTACAAGGTCAGGAGAAAAACTGAGGTATTTTTTTTTTTTGTATAGGCTCATCTGTGGTATAATTAAATTCACTGCAAAGTAAGAAGGATCATCATCACCATCATCATCATTATTATCATCAATCATCTTTTTACCTGTAAAAGATCTCAAGCTTAAAGTTTTAAATTCTATGAGGGAAATAGTTTAATTGCTCTGCTTTCTGTAGCAGTATTTTTTAAAAAAAGGCAAGAGGTGAAGTTGACAAGAGTTTTGACCTTTTTGTCATTATCTGTTCTGCCCCTGAGAAGCCAGCCAGGGAAGTGGCTTATTGCTGATTTTTTTTTTAACTTGTGAGGAATAGTGATTTTCGCACCTTGTTTCTAGCATTTTACTTCAGCAAAAATGAAGCAACATTTCTTCAGATTGATTTTGAGAGATTAGAGAGTGAAAATAGTGGTACCTTCAGGTGTGAAGGTTATCACAGCTGAACTTCATGGCTCTAAAGTTAGATATCCTTTACCAAACCCAACCTTCCATTTGTTTGCTTTTTTAATTAGCAAGATTAGAAGAGTAAGCTGCTTTGCTTTGTCACTGATGCTATTGTTCACATCCAGTAGTTTCTAAGCCTTAATTTCAGGTTTTGGCATTGCAGAAATAACAGTGCATATAATTGTAAGAAGGTATTCACCCATCTATGTGGCTTCTCAGCTGCATACTGTTCTATTAAACTTCCATGTGAGGGAAAGTTTGCTTTATGCTTGACAATATGTAATGTATTTCAGAACAACTGGTTTATCTACATTTGTAGACCAACTTGACAATATAAGTATAATCTTCTTTTTCCTCTCACAGCATTCATTGGGTTAAATCATCTTCTAAGTCACCAATGTTGTCTTTTTCTTGCTTATAACCAACATACATGGTAATATAGAGATTTATATCAAAAACCGATATAAAAAGAAGTTTTAAATAAACTAATAACTTCTGTTGTATACTAAAATATCTGATAAAATGGTAGTGATAGAGGTTATATTTATCAAACTACATTTTTCTGAAAGATTTGCAGAAAGGTGTTTTTTTATAAATATTTGTGGAACTCTGATCAGACATATTGTCCTCTTTTTAAATGAATGAACCTCTTATTATCAGTAGTTTCCCACTGTAAAAAAAACTGCTCATTTTTTTCCCTATTTCCCTTTTTTAAAAACTGCTATTATTGTGTAGAACAGACAAGGAAAGGTAATATCTAATTTCCAGAATTTTCATGAAGAGATTTATCTTGTCTCTTCTGAAGAGAAAATGCATGTGTAGTTGCTTGCAGAATTCTAAATGCTCCTTCTATTTTAACCGAGACATAGATAATCAGATTGGGTGCCTGGGACTGAAAGCTAGTAATTAACTCTCAGTTCTTTTAAAGTTGGGTGTTTATAATTTTTGCAAAGCATTATTTCAGCTAACATAACATGGAGCTAGCATTGTATAGAGATAATATAATAAGTACCTGATCGGTTAAGTTAGTGAGGATCAAGTCTTTGTTCAGCTGATTTTCAAAATTTTGAAAAGGAAACTATTATTTATTGTTAAAGTATTTTACTTCTACTGAACAGAGTTTGTAGGGCTTTCTGCAAAAATAACCTGACTGTGGAGTAGGTGGAGAAGGCATACATTTGTTTATCTTCATGCAGCATATCTTTGGTCAGCTCTGATCTCATCACCGTACAAAATAAAACCAGTGCCAGCCCTTTGAAGTAGGCCAGATCAAGAAACAGATACCAGACGGATTCCAGGAGTGTCACAACTTTGCTGTTGCAGGGTTTATTAACAGAATTTCAAAAACCTGTCCAAGTTTCTGTCTCTCTCATTTTAAACATAAACAAAATGTGGTCAGACAGCATCACCACCAGATGGATTCATAGCTGGCTGACTGGCCGTACTCAGCATGTGGTCCTCAATGGAACTGCATCTACCTGGAGGGAAGCATGTAGTGGGGTGCCCCAGGGCTCAGTTCTGGGCCCAGTGCTCTTCAACGTCTTCAGCAACGATTTGGATGAGGGGATAGAAGGGAAACTCATCAAATTTGCAGATGACACCAAGCTGGCAGGAGTAGCCAACACTCCAAAAAGACAGGCTTAAGATATAGAAGGATCTTGACAGACTTGCACATTGGGCGCTATCTAACAAAATGAAATTCAATGGAGAAAAAAGTAAGGTTCTACATTTAGGCAAGAAAAATCAAATTCACAGATATAGGATAGGTGGTACCTTGCTCAATAGTAGTAACTGTGAGAGGGATCTCGGAGTCCTAGTGGACAATCACTTAAATATGAGCCAGCAGTGTGCTGCAGCTGCCAGAAAAGCCAACACAGTGCTAGGCTGCATTAACAGAGGGATAGAATCAAGATCATGTGAAGTGTTAATACCACTTTCAAATGCCTTGGTAAGGCCACACTTGGAATACTGCATCCAGTTTTCATCACTACGATGTAAAAAAGATGTTCAGACTCTACAAAGAGTACAGAGAAGAGCAACAAAGATGATCAGGGGACTGCAGGCTAAAACATATAAGGAACAGTTGCTGAAATTGGGTATGTCTAGTTTAATGAGGGGTGACATGATAGCAGAGTTCCAATATCTCAGGGACTGCCACAAAAAAGAGGAGTCAGGCTATTCTGCAAAGCACCTGAAGGCAAGACAAGAAGCAATGGGTGGAAACTAACCAAAGAGAGAAGCAACCTAGAACTAAAGAGAATTTTCTTGACAGTTAGAACAATTAATCAGTGGAACAACCTGCCTCCAGAAGCGGTGAATGCTCCAACACTGGAAGTTTTTAAGGAGACTAGACAGCCATTTGCTGTATAGGGTTTCCTTCCTGAGCAGGGGTTGGACTAGATGACCTCCAAGTACCTTCCAACATATTATTATTATTATTATTATTATTATTATTATTATTATTATTATTATTATTATTATTATTATTATTAGTTGTTGTTGTTGTTGTTGTTGTTGTTGTTGTTGTTGTTGTTGTTGTTGTTGTTGTTTTTTGTTGTTGTTGTTGTTGTTGTTGTTGTTGCTGTTGTCTTCCCTCTATTATTTGGACTGTATACTGTAACCTCTTTTCCAAGTTTTTCCTTAATAGGTCACTCATCCTTCCTCCCTTAATGGCTCTCTCATATCTTCCCCATTGTCAGCCCCAAATTCCTTTATGCCTATCACAAAAATAACATGAGTCTTGACTTTCAGAAATCAATTTTCAAAGGCAGCACAGGCACTCTTTCTACGTGAAGACAAGTTACAACATGGTAATTTTCCTGCCTTGAGATTCAGGCTGGGACCCTCAAGGAGCAAAGTGTTTCTTAAACTGGGGGCTCTTGCTGAGATGTTGAATTTCTGGGCCTCCCACCCTTTCTGCACAAAGGATAGGGACCTTATCAACTGCTTTTGGAATCAACACACTGGTTGGGTTGAGTCTGAGCAAAACAAATAGGCCTATAATTATCCTACCCTAATTTTGATTTGTTAGTATTCTTTCCTAGTGAGATTAGAGACTTGGAGACAAATCAGTTTCCATGGGAATAGGAAAAAGTAGGTATGGCATGTAGACCTTGTTGGGTCTTCATGCTATGTTCTGACTGAGTCTAACACTCTGATAAGTGCCTTATTGATTTGCAAGTATAGTTTTCTTCTTAGCAGTTCCAACAATTTTCCAATCTGGTAAGGACTTCCTCTCTTTTCTTTCCACCAACCAAATTTATGCTGTTATTATGTTATTATGCTTTACATTTTCCCTTATTTTTTTCACCAGTCCAGTGAACCTTTTTTAAAAAATTGTCTATAGGATGCTCAGATGACCACATAGGCCATTTTATTCACCTGTTCACGTAGATAGTTGGGAAATACTACTGGTCCAACTTAGGACAGGCTGATTATTATTTACATGTATCTATTACTCATGTTATTCATCTCTGAACAAAGGTAATTTCCCAGTGTCACATAGCAAGCTTCATTGGTGAGCAACATATTGAATTCAGGCCTTTCAAGCCCATGTTCAATTATTCAGTTATTAGAAACATAAACTTCATTCTCTTCTTAAAACAGTGGGGCTAATGGCATAATGACATGCTTTCCTGCAAATAGAATTATTTTGCAGACAAGTAAGAATTAAGGAATATTAAGTGTAATCAATACAAACAGAATCTAGTACACTATTGTCTTTAAATGATATACTGTCATACTGCTTAACTTGTTTTTCACTTCTTCAAAATTTATTTAGGCAATATTCTTTTACAAACCTGGCATAAATGGCTTATTCTGTGACATAATCTATTACCTGAATATAAACATTTGAGGAAAGAGGGGTAAGTAGCAAATTGTTTGGCCAAGACAGTATTTTGCTTTTTGAAATTATAACATTTCCTCTTCTGTGCTGTTGATTCAGTTCCTTTCAAAGACTGCATACAATATTTTGGCTGACAGAGCTGTCTTATTTAATAAGAAGGTGAAGTGTAAATTACAGAAAATCCCATATGAAATAGATTATCTGGATTTAAGTTTGTACATATTGTTTGCCTTCATGGATGACGTGCACTTGGGAACTGAAGGGCATGTAACCAAACTCATCTTGCTGGACCTCTCTGTAGTGTTTGGCATTGTCAACTATAGCATCTATCTCTCCTGCCCAGGACAGTTAGGAATTGGAGGCCTTGTTTTAGTGATTCTATTCCTTCCTTAATGGGTAGATCCAATCAGTGGATGGGGACAGGAGGGGGTTGAGTGGGAAACATCCACCATAATGTTCCAGTATTCGGTGATCCTCTCCATCCTAACATTTACATGAAACCTCTGGGAAAAATCAGTCATTTGTTGATTCAGGGTGAATATCATCAGTATGTCAATGATACCAGCTATATGTCTCTACATGTGACCAAATAACTATTATGGTAGACATTTGTAAGGCTGTCAGGATGTAGATGGGGAGAAATTGGCCAGATTCAATTAAGGAAGACAAAGTAGCTAGTCATTAAGGACACTTTTATTCTGGGATTATACCATTTTTGGCTCTTGATATAATGATGCTTCTAATCTGGTGCTCCTCATGGCTCGTTTTCTCAGCTTTAGCTGCTCTAACAATTGTCACTATGCCTAATGCAAAGGACAGTAAAGATTGGAATTTGTGCCCTTGTCTACTTTTGTACTTCTATTTCTGTAATTTGCATTACCTAGGGCTGTTCTTGAAGGCCACCTGGAATGTTAAACTGGGACAATTGCCATGGCTCAAATGCCTATAGTACAGTTTTGTTACTCTATGAGTTGTATTGCCTACCATTTTATTTCACAGCACAATTGAAAATACTGGTTGCCAAGTACCCAGTTTGTGATCATATGACCATGGGGGGCTGTAAGAGTCAGAATTCTGAGCACTGGTCATAGGTAAAGGTAAAGGTTCCCCCGCACATGCATGCTAGCCATTTCCAACTCTAGGGGCTTGTGCCCATCTCCATTTCAAAGCCGAAGAGCCAGCGCTTGTCCGAGGACGTCTCCGTGGTCATGTGGCCGGCATGACTAGATGCCAAAGGCGCACGGAATGCTGTTACCTTCCCACTGTAGTGGTCCCTATTTTTCTACTTGCATTTTTACGTGCTTTCGAACTGCTAGGTTGGCAGAAGCTGGGACAAGTAACAGGCGCTCACTCTGTTACGCGGCACTCGGGATTCAACCCGCCAAACTGCCAACCTTCTGATCGACAAGCTCAGTGTCCTAACCCACTGAGCCACCGCGTCCCTTGGACTGGTCATAGCCACCATTTATTCAGTGTTAAGGTAAGTTCAAACAGTCACTGAACAATTAGTGAAGGACTACTGTATCTCTTTAAACTCAGTAAATAGGCTTGCTCTGTCAAATCATAGAAAGTAGGACTTCATCCTGCAGCTGATAGACAAAGGCTAAAATGATGATGATGATGATGATGATGATGATGATGATGATGATGATGATTACTTTCAAAATAATCAGAATTTTTTTTTTAAATTTTTTTGGACTTTTTTACCTGTCTGTAAATAGACATAAAAATTTGATAATTTGAGTTGAAATAAATGAAAGAAAATTTAACTAAATTTTGACATACTGCTACATTTTGTTATTGGTTAGCCTAATTAACTTCTTTTGCATTATTGTATTTTGAGAAAATATAGGAAAATTAATGTTTACTGTCTTTGTGTGCATGTGTGCGTGTGTGTGTGTCAATCTCAATCCCCACTTAAAAGAGTTATAAGATACATATCAATTAAAACAAATGTTGTATGTACAGCCTGTATTTAACCTTCATTTGTTCCATTTTTATTATCATATTTCATCCATTATAGTAAGAATGTATTTATTCTGTTTTGTTTCCTTAACAATAAGAATCTATGTTAAGTCTTCCTTTAATCATGATGAACTTGGCTAATAATTAGCCTATGATATGGTATAATCTAATCATCCTTGAAGCTTTGATGAAAAAAATATATTTATGTTCTATGGATTTATGATTGAATAATTCTGCATTCTTCATCCATGACAGGTTTGCAAGAGGCAATTGCATTTGTTATTATATGTGATTTCTTTATTGATTTTTATGCCATTAAAGATGACAGTGAAATTACTGGAAAAAATTATGTGCTAAATTCTCCTTTCCTACCAAATGAATCAACTGTGAAAACATCAAATAATTCTTAAAATAGGATTTATATAATCATTTTAATATTCTAATCCTTAGAGTGTTCTTGTGAATTCATGTACACCCAAACACATGCCTTAGGCTCTTGATAACTGTAGTGTTCTGCATAAACTCTTTCTAAAGACCAAACTACTCAAGTTGATAGCAGATCTCTGCATTTAATGTGGATTTGCTGTACTTCTACAAAAAGCAAATAGTGAGAAATTGCTTTTAAAAAGCAAAGTGACAGAAGCATGTGCAAGACAGTCTTTCCCTGTTCCTGCACAGCTTATCAAGAAGCCCTGATGCCACCTTTCTCTTCTCCATGTTTTGGAATTGTGGGAAAAAATAGCTGAAAGAAAATAAGATCTGCTACCAGTGGGGAAGGATCAAAATTGCTCAGGCATAAACTCATGTTGCTTCTTAAATTATTCTTTATGGTCTTTTTTTGTTACTGATGAAGATCCAGGTTTAAATATCCAGATTTGATCTTGATCTTGCCATGGATTAATTATATAGTTTGTGTTCTTGAACTACCATGAATTAATCAATGCAACACAACTAAATAATTAAATTGATATATCAGAATATATGGAATTGCTTTTAGAAATTGAAAGAAAGACATTCCTTCCAACCTAGGCCAGGTTTTTTAAAAAATAAAACAAAATGCTGAAATAGCTACCCTTGAGGAAAAGACAAACCTCTTGGGATTTTGGCCTGTCACATCATGATGTGAGCAGCACTAAAGAGTACTGAATAATGTCCTATCTTCTGTGATTCTGAATTGTCTTCAACATATCAAACTATTTTTCTCCTAAATAGCTTAATTCAGAACCCAATTATAGTCTCATCATCACTAACATTACTGGGAGTGGGACAGAAGTTTTAAGTAATTTCCTTGTAAAGCCGCTAACATGTTTAATTAGGTGACAGAATAACATTACAATTACTGCTTCTTTTAAAAGCAGAGAAAAATATATTCTCTGTATCCTTTTGCTCACCTGCAAACACACAGCCAAGTTATATCAAAAATAGTTTACTAAAGTTTTCCATATGCTTCATCTGCAGATAACACAAAATATGTGTATAAAAATTGTTTACATTAATTACATGGCAATTTGGCATATATATAAAAAATGGCACAGGGGAGGTTACATTTTCTTCCTGTTTTGTATCTGAAGACAAAGAATAATTCTATACATGGAATATCTTAATAATAATTGTCAGATAAAATGTCATGGGATGGAGGAAACAATTCTCTCTAGCTTCCTCCATGAGCTCATCCTTCCTGATAACTGTGTTAAATGACTTGCCTTAATGATGTAACTTTCATCTTTATTTTTAAATGATATTTTTCCTTTTCTCCCAAATAAAGTCTAGTCATATGAATGTCTCACGGACAAAGCTGGTGGTAATAGAGTTATGGAGTGGATTTACTCACCTCACATTGATGCTTTTGCCTATTGAAAGCATGCTCCTTCCCCTCTTGTCTTGAGCCATTTCAGCTTGGACCACAGGAATTGGCATCTTGGCAGGCATCTTGGCTTGCATAGTTTGGCCTACCCAAACTTAGATAGGAAAAGAGATAGATGTCTCATTTTCATCCATTTAGGTTTGTTTGTTTGCTACAAACAGAGAGAGGGAGGGAGAGGGAGAGGGAGAAGGGAAGAGAGAGAGAGAGGGAGGAGGAAGGAGACAGAAAGAGAGAGAGGGAGGGAGGGAGGGAGGGAGGGAGGAGAGAGAGAGAGAGAGAGAGAGAGAGAGAGAGAGAGAGAGAGAGAGAGAGAGAGAGAGAGAGAGAGAGAGAGAGAGAGAGAAAGAAAAAAGACCTGTGCTTTAAAAATTGGAGTAGTACTTTCTTCATGAAAGGTCAATTTAAACTGGAAAGAAGAACCAGATCCTATCAATTGTATATTAGCTACAGGGTGGAATTATCTGGAGATATCCATCCAAATACTAGCTAGATAGAGCCCTATTTAGCTGTTAAGCTGAGACAAGATCAGTCAGTTGACATGTCCACAAGCTCAAGACAAAGGACACTGAATAAATAAGACTAGCAATGATTGCAAGAGAGGGGGGTCAAATGAAAACATAGTATAGCAAACTAAAAATACTGGGCTTAAAATCTGCCATTTCTAATTAAAAGAATCTGGTAGCAGATGATTGGAAAGGCCTCTGTTGGATATCTTGAAGAGCCAATGTCAGAATGATAATTTAGTTTTGTAAAAATATCTTTGCCCTACCCCCAATATTTTCCTGAAAGCTTATTTTCTCTATCATACAACAAATCCTTCTTTGATCACTAGAAAATGCCACTGCTCAGTGACGTCAACTGACATTTTATACGTTCAGTTCCATTCTTCTTTGGCCAATAAGTACATGTTCAAAAGCTAAACATATTAAGAAATGTTGTATTATCACCAGACTGAAACTTCTGGTTCCAATGGCAACCAATTTTAATTGCTTTTTTGAAAAAAAAATTTCATTGCATTGAAAACAATCTACAGTCTTCCCAAGGGGAAACTTCTATAAACTGCCTCCTCCAAATGCCAACGTATTGACTACATTATCAGGTAAATGAAATAAAGTGCTGATTACAGAGGATGGCCCATTTTGAAACTGAACATCATTCACTGGGATTAGTTCTTCTTACAAAGAACAGCTGTTAAATGCCTTAAATTGTCCATTTGATGAGAGATATAGAAAGTTAATAATATTTTGACATTCCAGTTGTTAAATGTTAAGCTCTTCACAAAAGGCATTAATACTTGAAAAATGACCTCATTCCCGCTTGATACAGATAAATTAAATTTGTTAAGATGATTGTAGATCTTATTCATATAGCCAGATGGTGGAACATCAGACCAAAGTATTGTGGCAGTTATCTTTCCAATAGTAAAAATGCCAATCTATTTTTTTTTCCTGTAGATTTGCAAAAAGCTAATCAAAACAGCATACAAAAGAACAAGTAATCCTACCAAGTAAGAGAATAGAAAAACAAAAAACGAGTATATACAGACATTCCTTGTGTATCTTCTTGTATAGTGGCTGCCGGATTATGCACCAGTTGGTCTACAATGTATCTTTCCTAGCCTGATGCCTTTCCTGAAGGTTTGGGACTGTTTCTCAGAATACCCAGCAAACAGATCCATGCTAGCTGAGAATTCTGGGATTTTTGTTCCCATATGGAGGACAGGGAAGGAAGGAAGGAAGGAAGGAAGGAAGGAAGGAAGGAAGGAAGGAAGGAAGGAAGGAAGGAAGGAAGGAAGGAAGGAAGGAAGGAAGGAAGGAAGTTGTTTTAGGCTAAGCTTAAAGATCAATGTCCAGCTTGATCTCCTAGCATTTGCAATAAAAGGCAACCCACAGAGCTGTGATAGGTCCAACACCTGGAAAAAAAAATCAATGGTTTGAATGAAGATTGTACACAGGTATTTCAGGCATCATAATTATTTCACTATAATTATATTAGTAATAAAAATATAATTATTAATTATATTCAATAATATATTTTATTATTCCTATTAATATTCATATATTCCTATTAAATTCCATACTAAATTCTAAAGTTATTACTAAATTCTCAGTACATTTAATGGAGATCATAGTGCTCCTTATTAACTAAGGAGTATGTCTTCATACTTAAAAAGGAAAACAAAAATGGCATTTGGTGATTGTTATTATTAGGAGAAAGATTTTGAAAGAATACTGCTTTTGGACTCCTAGAGGGTTATGTTGTGATTGTTGATATGTATCCAATTTCATTTTTATTTTGTTTATATCTTGAGAGGTAAGCAGTTGCAATACTATATCCCTGCAAATAATTCAGGTCGTAACAATAACCATTGTGATATAACTAACAACTGCACTCTGCAATTCACAAATTTAGGTAATTGTGCTTTGAATCTAGAAGCTGATTTTGTCTAAAGAACTTGTAAGGATAATGTGATTGTAGTTGTGTGTGTTGTAATTACATTATTAAGGGTGTGCATAGGAACTCACGTTTTATTGTGCTGTTTCAGCCCGAGGAAACATAATATGCCACTGAAGGAACAATGGCTGGATTTTCTCTCTTGATGATTTGAGTGGGCTTCCAGCATTCCATTATTCTTGACATAATTTCCCACTCACCAAAAGTTTACAGACTTAATCTAATATTCACATAAATGGGTTTAAAGGCATGAGAGGTAAGCTTGGAGGAAAATTCTGTATTCCTTTCTGCTAACAAGCGTTTCCCTTTTTGTACACCTGTGTAATTAACAGCTTATTTGTTAGTCATACTCATTCTTACAGCTTTCTAAATTTGTCCTTTTCATGGGCTGATAATTTACTCTGATCCTTTAATGTGATGGCGGTTAGCAGATTAGGAATTAGGGTTTTCTTTTTTTTTTCTTTTTGTTGTTACATTAGCAAAATAACTGTGATTCAGAGTGTTTGCTATAGATATAGTTCAGAGAGATTTTTTTTAAAAAGTGATCATACAGTATATACCTTTAATCCAATATACTGAGTTTAGTCATTATTACTCCCCATATAATACATCGGGCTCATTCACAGGCTCTGTTAACTGCATTTTCAGTTTCTAAGATGCATATTTCTTGATGCATCTTTTGCTTCATTGCCAGCCCATTCCCAACATAATCTAACTTCACGTTTATTTGATCCAATGTTAAAGTGTAACCTTACAACTGCCCTCCACACAAGCTTGCTATATGTATGATACAAGCTTGCTATATGTATGATTTGGAATGCTTTGCAAAGACTGAAGCAATGACCTGGTCAAGGACTGGAGTTCACTTAGCTCCTATTAGTTGCTTGGATTGCAGTATACACAACCCTACTTTTCAGCCATGGCAACTGTCTGCGGATTTTAATTTTCCAAAGGGTTGGGAGTCCTTGCACAGCACTCTCTTTTCCCTCTTTTTTTGCTGCATGGTTCCAACAAAATGTTGGTATTTATACCCTATATAAACCAAGAAGAGTGCAAACTCTCCTGTGTCTGTTCCTTTTGCAAAGTGATAGTGCTGAACAGTAGACAGGATATGCTACTTTGTCAATGTAGAGAGGGTTGACAAGAAAAAGCAGTGTGTCTCTTCACCAGCATCTGTCAACACCTGTCCCCCATCAGTTGTTTTTGGAAAGAGGGAAGGAGGAGGGAGAGAGAGAGAGAGTGAATTTCTGAGTGCAGAACAGAGAGAAAGAGTAATTGAAAATGATAGAATAAGCAAGAAGACAAGACAGAAAGGAAAAGCAGGTGAGCAAAAGAGAATTTGTGATCATTTGTAGAGTGTGTGGAGGCTATACTAAGGTTTTCCATTAAAGGAGGACAGATGGGGAAAAAAATAGTCATCCTATGGGCCAGGTACCCATGGATCAAGCTCTTTATCGAAATTTGCCTCTTCAGATCAGCCCAAATTAAGAAGAATGATTAGTTGATGGTTTCAAACCGGCAGGAAATCCACCAATCCCTTCTGTTAACTTGTCCCCCATTAAAGCTGCCAGAACAACATCATTTGCCAGTCTCATAACCAAAGCAGAAAAGATATCAGTTGCTGGGGCAGATAAAATTATGCTGACATCCTTTTAGGCCACATCATAGGTAAAGGTAAAGTTTTCCCCGCACATGTGTGCTAGTCGTTTCCGACTCTAGGGGCCGGTGCTCATCTCCGTTTCAAAGCCGAAGAGCCAGTGCTTGCCCGAGGACGTCTCCGTGGTCATGTGGCCGGCATGACTAGACACCAAAGGCGCACGGAACGCTGTTACCTTCCCACCGTAGTGGTCCCTATTTTTCTACTTGCATTTTTATGTGCTTTCAAACTGCTAGGTTGGCAGAAGCTGGGATGATTGACAAGCTCAGCGTCCTAACTCACTGAGCCACCGCGTCCACATCATAGACAGTTGTAAACAGATTAAATGACGGAAGTGCTCTTTTTGATTCAAGAGAAGTTATAAGTCAGTACAGAAGACTTGTTGATTTTTCTATTAGAATTAGCAGCTTGTTCCTGCATATTGTCTTGTCCTGAGCAGCTGTGTATAGCCAATGTTGTGGCATGTTTTTCAGGATATGCAAAGCATTACACATGGCAGAATCAGTTCCCTACTTATACTTTACGAGGTGCAAAAACTGCGGTGGAATTGGGGAAACAATCTGATCCTCTGCAGGAAATTCATATTTCAGGAGGGAACAATAATAATCTTTAATGTAATGCCATTTTCTTTGAAAAAGAATATTTCACAGCACTTTTGTAGATGGGAAAGTTTAGATTTGCATTCATTTTCCTCCTTCCATTTTTCTTTCTCTCTCTTTACCTTTCAGGCCATAAACACATCTTCATAGAAAATTCAGAGAGTTGCTTACTGCTTTAATCAAAGGTACTCTGAAGAGTTAATTAGAGTCTGAAAAACTGGAGACAGATAAAGGGCTCTAAATAAGGGAGAGGAATAGTTTTTATCACATCTTTCTACTTTAGCTCCATACGTATTTTTTTAATATTCTATGCTCTATTTTTGATAATATTTTATTTTTTAATAACAATAGTTCTTATTTTATAATGTTTGTTCCTATAAAGCCTGTTTTTATAGGTTTTTAAAAATTGTTTATTTCTGTACACTAACCAGAGACATTTCTGGTGCGATGATAGTTATACAGTATAAATTTGACAAATAAATACATTTCTCCTCTGGTTTATGACTGGTTGTGTGGTTAGTCCAGAGTTCCATTATCAGATTTTGCATACATTATCATTTGGTTTGATGATAACAATATCTCACGGATAATTTGAATTATTTTTAAAATTGCTAAGCAAGAGTATGAAGTCACAATCTCCCTCCTCTAATTTCAGCAAAGGTGATGTTGCTGCTTCTCCCTTGTAGATGGAAGTACTTCCTGTGTGACAGCTTCCTTACACATTTATAGACGCTATCATTTTATTTATTGATTTGTATTCTGCCTTTATTATTTTTATAAATAATTCAAGGAAGTACACCTAATACTCCTTCCTCCTCCTGTTTTCAAAAAAAAAAAAAACAAAACAAAAAACAACAACCCTGGGAGGTGAGAAAGATTGACTGGCCCAAAGTCACCTAGTTGCCTTTCATGCCTAAGGCAGGATTAGAACTCACAATCTCCTGGTTTCTAGTTTGCTACCTTAACCACAAGATCAAATTATCTCAATGATAGATCAGATTTTACACTTGTTCTGTACATTCAAACTGCTCCTGGTATGAGCCATATAAACATAATCCCCATTCTTGAAAAATGTTGGGTGTGTTGCCCATGTAGCTTACTATAGATCTTCCTAATGCTAATTTAATGGAAGTGTTTATTTCTGTCTTTCGTTTTCACCTATCAAACTGACTGGTCTTGTGACTGGCTGTGTTTGCACTTACCATTTAAAGCACAATAATTGTATTCATAAATGCACTGTGAATTAACACACATCTTTGCTGTTTGCACATAGCTGTTATAAGCAACTTCAGGTGTTTTTTTCTGCCTGCAGATTAGATAGATAGATAGATAGATAGATAGATAGACAGACAATTAGCAATCATGAAAGCCCTTTGTGGAAAGCTTCTCAGGGAAAGAGGGGAAACTCAAGACCAATCATTTCACCCAACTATTTCTGCTTAGAGGGTTAGAAGAATTATTTAATCAAAATACATTCAATGCTGCACTCGCCACAGCTTGAATGGATAGTTGCTGAGAGAGATACTCCTCATGCAGAGATGGGAAAGCAGAGGTAGCTTTCAAAGAGGAGCATTGCTTGCCTTATAAGGCTCTAACCAGAAGGAGCCTTAGTTGGACATTACTTTGTGAACTCAGCAGAATTTATTTCTGAATAGATAACTATAGGAAATCTGTCTATATGGTTGCTAGGAATGACATCTAACAGCACATAATCAATCACTTAATGAGGGCATGCTGTATATAGGTTGATAAAGTAATGGAAGCCTCTAAAAGCTAACAATTCTCTGTATAAGTACAAACTGAATAAATTAATCTCACAGTAAAAGCTTATGTTTTCTTAAGGATGCTTGGCATCCATATTTAAGACAGTAAGGATCCATAATCAGAAAAATGTGGTATTCTGCTCATTAGAAATCATTTTGGAAGTTAAATACTGTATTAGGTAGCTGTTTCATCCCAACTAAGAGCAAACTATTGTAGGGAAGCACACTTTGGAAATAATTCATATGTGGAAAAAATCCATACCTTAATTGATGACTCTTAAAACAACAGTAGAGTCAGTGTAGAGTAGTGAATAAGGCACTGGGCTAAAAACCAGGAGACTAGCTCTAGCCCTGCCTAGGCATGATGCAACCCTGGTGACGCTGAGCCAGGCACTTTCTTTCAGCTCTTGGAAAGAGGCAACGGCACACTATTTCTGAAATCTTGCCAAGAAAACTAACTTCAGGGACTTGTCCAGTCACTAGGAGTTAACACTAACTTGAGGACACCTACCCCCACCCTCAAAAAGGCTGTGTTTACATGAGCTCCACATCTTTTCCATAAGGAACATAGCTATAATCCCAACAAGTTGATAAGTTCTCATTCAAATTTAATAGTAAATGCATCAAGTTCACAGGGAGGATATATTTGAATAATGCAGTTTCCTATGCTAAGATAATCATCTTTGTTACACAGCCACAAAATCATAATCTATAATGAAAAAGGAAGGAGCCCAAAAGTGCAGTTGTGTCCACTTCTAGGGCTACAACTCAATGGCAAAACTGATAGTCAGTGAATCCCCTTTTGGTTTTGCAAGGGCAGTATCTAGAAGTAGACAGTGGATGACAACAAGGATTTGCAGAACCGTGCAATTGTGATTGGTCTGCAGGTAATAACAATTATCGCCATCACACCTAATTCCCCCAAAATTGCAATAGAATGAGAATATCTCAACTTTCCCCCTCCTTTTCCCCAGGGGTAGCAGAAATAACAATAGTGCATTGTGCAAACAGCCATGGGAGCTGCAGCTGAGACTAGTACCAGGAGTGCTAATTGTTCAGATAGCTCACATACTTATTTCAAACTAATATGATTATTTATCATAAATATCTGCACAGGTGACTGTATGCAACATTTGCTGCCTTTGCTCAATTTATTGGGAGGACCTATTTCACCCTATTTTCTTCTTATATCTTTAAGTTGTTAGTAGCTCATAATGTATCAGAACACATGAGCATGTAATACAGTTTTTGATGTTATACGTTCTTGATCATATTTTTAAAGTATAAGTAATTTTACTTCAGGGCAAAACTGAAGAGCTCTTTAAAAAGTCTCTACTGGTTATGTTGTCTCAGTGAGACTAAGAGTGAAACTGACCTTGCTGATATAATACGGTAAAGTATGACTTCAATCAATTTCTTAATAGAGGGCCAATAAGGTCTTCCAGGAATGTTACATTTTTATAAAACATGGGTAATTTCATTTAGTTTCCTTATACTTTTTTAGTTTTTTCTTCTTTTTTTCTGTAAAGAATTTGCTCATAAAACTATACACTTGCTTTTAAAACTATTAATTAACTCTCTGAAAAACTACAGCTAACTGCTTGATTGAGTTTATGAACCTGAAAACTCTATAGTACCTTAACTAGTCATTGAAATAGTTTAGAGGAAAAATATATGCATTTAGCAAATGCATATTACGTAAATGGCAGAATTATGTAAACTAATTATATTTGTTTTACATAATTAAAGCATCTAATATTGTTTTGTTATTCCTTTTTAAACAAAACGAGATTGGGAAAGAAGATAAGTAGAAAAGAGCAGATAGGAGAATCATAACAAAATAAGGTGTAGATAGATAATGGAAATTATTATTGGAAAAATAATACAGGAGATGCACAAAGCTATTACTTCATAGATATAAATATGAACCTCACATTGCTATAATTTCTGTTTCTTTCTTACACAACTGGTAAAATATATCCAGTTTAATTGTTTTTTTTGGGAAAAAATTATATAATTGTAGGAGTTGACCAAGTAGAGCCCAAAGATGGGGTCAAATGCATTATCAGTTTGAAATCCTTAAGCTGCCACAAGAAAGTCAAGTCCAACTCTCCATGAGGTCCATTAACTCTTATTTAGCAACAATTTGCCTTGACCTTTAGTAGATCAGATTTTTGTCTATAGGTAGCCTATAATAAACTTTTAGTTTATATATGAACTCAATTCCTGTTCTTGGTTACTTGCACCTGGCAATCATAGGGTCAATGTCAGTTTATACATAAAATCAACCTCAGGCTCTTTTTTCTGCCATATTATAGTATCTTCATGTCAGTTATACAGTATATGTATACTCATAAAGTGTATGTAAATTATTGACCAGTGAAGTCCAGTATTTTAAAATAGGTGTTCAACTAAGTTTAGAATCAAACCAAGCAGGAATCCAGGCTCATTTCATCAAAGAAGACATTCCACAATGTTGACACCATCACTTAAAAGGCTCCTTCTCATCTGAATGATTGATTTCTCAAGGAGGATGGAGAACAAAGTCTTTGAAATTGACCTTATTTTGCTATATATTTTAAATATCCTTGCTTTTATTTACTTGTCACTAGTAAAACTCTGATCTCATAATTTCAAACGAATATAATATTCAAGTTGCTAAAAGGGACATAGCACATATGAAATAAATGCCCTTCAAAGCCTACTTATACAAAATCTTTGAAAAATTGTGTGTGTGTGTGTGTGTGTGCTGTTTTTGGAAATATTGGTTCTTCTAAATGTGCAAATATACATACAGATTTGAATGCTTAACAACATTAACCATTTTTATAAGAAAAAATACAGCTTTCCATCATGCTGTGCCCCCAAAATAATGCATACTCTTTACCTTTTGCAGGTATTCATTGTTTCTCTACAAATATCTATTTCTAAGTGTAAGGCAGAAGAACCCATTGTTAACATGGAAAAGTTTTTTGTACTTTGTTATTCACTCTATCATATTTTTGTCTAATATAAAATGATAGCACAATTATGCTTTCTATTATGTCTGTTAAGACTTGTTACAAAGTAAATTTGCTATAGATTAGAAGACTATAGCAGGAATATTTCCTACTGTGCTGTAAAAAAAATTGTGAAATTTGTTGAATGTGGATTTTTATAAGCTTCAAAGGTCAATGCAGTATTTGTACAGATCTCCAAGTTGTTTTTTCCTGTGCACATCTAAAATGTGTAGAGAATATAATAAATAAGGGAAAATACTTGTAAATTATTCTGTAACAACTACAAGCAATGTTCATTATAGCAATGAACCATATAACTGACACTAGAGAATTATTAGTGATGGAATAATATATTTGCATTGAAAAGAATAAGGCAATGAAATGATTTTGTGTTAGTTTGTTTATGAGTGTTGATTGTAAGAAATATATACCATAAACAATATTATGACTCATACCTTTGCACATTTAGTCAAAGAAAGTCCACTGAACAAATGTGGACTTAGATTAATCTAATTCACTCTATATGGGGCTGCCTTTGAGGACTACATAGAAACATCAACTGGTACAGAATATATTGGCCTATATACTTACTGGCCAGTTTTGGTACTGCCATATTACATTGCCATAGTGAGAACTGCATCGGTTGCTAAGGTGTATCTGGCTGCAGTTCAAGGTGTTGATTGCTACATTATAGATAACCAGCCTGCATATCTAAGATAATGCCTTTCCCATAAAGTCTCTGCTTCATTGTCCAACCCAAATGACAAGATAGCACCTGGTATTGGTTCCCCTATATCAAGGGTGTCAAACTGCCGGTCCGTGGGCCGGATGCGTCATGCTGAAACTGTGCCCACCCCATTGCTGGCAATGGAAAAAAAGTTGCGATACGTCGCGACACGTCATGTGATCTTGCAAGTTTGACATCCCTGCCCTATATGATTTTTGGTGGTAGCTCTATAGTACAGATTGCCTATTGAGATAAAGATGCCCCCCTCCCTTTTTATGACCTTCCAAAAAGGGACGCGGTGGCTCAGTGGGTTAGGACGCTGAGCTTGTCGATCAGAAGGTCGGCAGTTTGGCGGGTCGAATCCCGAGTGCCTCGTAACAGAGTGAGCGCCTGTTACTCATCCCAGCTTCTGCCAACCTAGCAGTTCGAAAGCACGTAAAAATGCAAGTAGAAAAATAGGGACCGCTCCGGTGGGAAGGTAACAGCGTTCCGTGCGCCTTTGGCGTCTAGTCTTGGTGGAGCAGTGGGCTAATGCCTCCTTAAGTAACACCAGCTGCCTGCAATTAGTGCAGGTTCGCATCCCACCAGGCTCAAGGTTGACTCAGCCTTCCATCCTTCCGAGGTAGGTAAAATGAGGACCCAGATTGTTGGGGGCAATTAAGCTGACTTTGTAATAATGCCGCTTGGGGGTGTGTGTGAAAGCCCTAACAAGCAGGCATATACATAGAATGAAGGCTACTGCTAAGCTTGTAAGCCGCCCTGAGTCTTCGGAGAAGGGCGGGATATAAATGCAATAAAAATAAAAATAAAATAAAATAGTCATGCCGGCCACATGACCACGGAGACGTCCTCGGACAAGCGCTGGCTCTTCGGCTTTGAAACGGAGATGAGCACCGGCCCCTAGAGTCGGAAACGACTAGCACGCATGTGCGGGGGAACCTTTACCTTTACCTAAAAAGTAGTAATAACTTAGCTTTTCTGGAAACCTTTGAGGATTGACTGTACGGTCATAAATATATCTATGTAAATGTGTGTCTGTGTTATTTTTTTTTATTATGGATAATATTTTTGTTACTGAGATTTTTAAATGTAATGTTTATTTTTATAGTTATTTTAATATCTGTAAACTGTTGAGGGTCCATGAGTATTGATATGGTAGATAAATTGCATGCATGTATACAAACATGGATAATTTTGTAATCACAAGGCTCAGCCCTATAGATGTTTGCTCAGAAAGAAGCATACTGGATTAAGTAAATTGATAATATATCTAGCCACACAATAATGTCTTATGCTAGCAGAGGCAAATCTATTGTGTTGTAGATAATGTGCTCTGGTTAGAAAAAAATAAATAGAAATATGTTTATTTAAAAATAATCTGTAAAACACCTTCTGGATGTCAGGAAGCAAACTGGAAATATAAACTTTTCTCAACATTTCTGCACTACCTGCACTTCTCATGGCTTAGGGTACCTGCAAAAAATAAACATAAGTGCAGTAAAATATTACACAAGCAACCCAGGTTCAATTTCTATGCCAGAAGCCCATTAGAAAAGGATGGATTTGCGACTTCCGGTGGCGGCGCGGCACCGAAGACAGCCTCCCCTGGCTGCCCGCGGCTCAGCTGTTTGTTTTTTCGCCCGAAACAGCGCCGATCAGCTGTTCGGGCGAAATTGAAGCCCCCTCCTCGGGAGAAGAGGAGGGGGTGAGGCCCCAGGTAGGGGTAGAGTTCTCCGAGGCCGCCTGAGCTTGGAGCTTGGGCGGCTGAAGGATCGAACTCCCCCGAAGCCTGGGTTGCTCCCAGCTGGCCGTCGTCTCTGCTCCGAATTTTTTGGAGCAGAGCCAGGCGTCTGCGAACCATCCCTGCCTGAAGAAAGGACTATGATTTAAAGGAGCAGGCAGAGCGGTACAAGAGGGAAAAAGGTGAAGAGGATTATTTTACTATACTCTCGAACTTGTTGGACTTTTTAAACTTTAATTAAAAGTGCGTCATAATTGAGGATTAAAAGATGGCGGCTAAACCTCCCTCTAAAACTCTCCGGAGTGGAGGATCCTCGCCGGTGCAACAATCATCACTACAGGCGTTGCACCCTCCTGAAGTGCTGACATCGAAGGATTTGCGAGATGCTCTGGATAAACATGCCCAGGTACTTTTGGAATCAATTAATCAATCAATTGCTGATAAATTTGCACAGATGGAGGAGAAATTGGAGAAATTCGAGGAAAGAATGGAAGAGAGGATGGAACAGAAGTATAGCGTGATGAGGGTAGACATTTTGACTTCAGTGCATAAAGTGGCGGAATGTGTGGAAGATTTAGATGAAAAAGTGGATGATTTGGCTCAAAGGAATGCTATATTAGAAGTAAAAGCACGGGAGAATGAAAATGCAAGAGGCAAATTGGAAAGGGAGTTAAGCCTTACCCAATATTACCAGATGCAGTTTGCTGTCAGAATCAGAGGTTTAAAAGAGAATGTTAAAGAAGATTTAAAGCAGCTGATCTCTGAGGCTCTCGAAGGGGTATTGAACCAGCCAGCATCTGAAATAAGAGCAGCTATGGACAAAGTGTTTCGGGTGAATTCATGGATTGCTAGACAGAGAAAATTGCCTAGAGATGTGGTGGTTTATTTTGCAAAAAGAGAAATTAGAGATCAAGTTATACAAGCTGCCTATGATGCTAAGGTCGTGATTGCTGAACAAGAAGTCTTGGTTTTAAAGGAAATTCCTCCAAGGATTTTAAGGGGAAGAAAGGACTATACATTTCTTGTGCAAGAGCTTAAGCAAAGAGATATAAGGTTCAGATGGGAGATTCCAGATGGGCTGATGGTGATGTATGAAGGTAAAAGGTACAGGCTGATTACTGTGAAACAAGCGCGTGATTTCTACAATAATGTCTTAAAAGCAACCCCATTAACGCTTCTGGAAGCTGGAAAGGGATCTGGAGAAGAAGAACAACAAGAGGAGGAAACAGAGGAAATTGGTGCTGGAGGAGATCAAGCTACAATTTCTTTGGATGATCCTAGAGAGCAAAGAGTGACACGTGCTGCTTTAAAACGAGCAAAGAAAATAAAAGAACAAGATCAGCAAAAGCCTTCAGATTCTTCACAACGCATTCATAGCCAAGCTGTGGGAGGAGCACGGCCTAAGGAAGCTAGTCCTATCAAAGCTGTGGTCCAAGAGCTTTTCGAGGATATACATGGCAACTAAATTTTTAACCTGGAATGTTAATGGACTAAACTCACCGCAGAAGAGGAAGAAAGTTTTTCAATATTTAAAACAATTTAAGATAGATGTTATATGCCTGCAAGAAACGCATATTAGAGTTTTGGATCAAAAGTACTTATTGAACTCGAGGCTGGGTACGCAATTTGTTGCTTCTGCAGAGAATAAGAAAAATGGAGTGGTTGTTTATGTTAAAAGTGCCTTAACAGCGGATCTAATCGAAGCAGATAAGCATGGAAGATATGTTATGATCGAGCTGTTGTTAGCAGGTAAAAAGACGCTTTTAGTTGGATTATATGCACCGAATCAACAACAAGCTGACTTTTTTAGTTTACTTCATACAAAGCTTACCCAGTTGGATTATAAATCCTTTATTTTTATGGGGGACTGGAATGGAGTTATGGATGTACAGTTGGATAAGGCTGGAGCCTTTAAGCGCATTCCAAGTCACGCTAGACTGCCTAAATCTTTTTTTGAAATGAAGGATGACCTGGAATTGCGAGATATTTGGCGTGAGAGACATCTGCAGGAGAAGGATTATACTTTTTATTCTGATAGACACCAATCTTTTTCGAGGATTGACTTTATTTTGTTGACTAATGATTTTATTTTGAGAACTAAAAAGGTGAAGATCTGCGCAAGAACTATCTCCGATCACAGTCCAGTGTGGTTGGAGATTGATAAGGAAAAAGGAGATAGGCGCTCATGGCGCGTAAATGAGAATTTGTTTAGAAATCAGAGAAATGTGGAAGAATGCAAACAGCGGATGAAGGATTTTTTTGAGATTAATATGAATAAGGGTACCTCTATGGATATGGTTT
>NC_138204.1:172045224-172087724 GCF_964194415.1 Vipera berus
TGGTGAAACTGCTCAATAAAAGAGTGCTGTGCAAAGCTGTTCGGGGGGTAACACCATCCACCCCGGGCACTCTGTGCTCTCTCACCTTGAACAAACTTGTGTTGGTGCCTCAGTTTGTCCTAGGATTCTGTTCCTGCGCTATCGCAGTTCCCAAGTGTGACCGTCGGAACGTCCGGCACACTGGGTCGATGGCAAAGGGCAAAATCCTTCCATATTCAAGGTGTTCACCCTTGCGAGGGTCCCTCTAAATTCTCACCCCTGTTACGGGGCTCTAAGAGTTGAGGCCGGAACCCTGATCGGTCGCTCAACGCGACAACTGGGGGCTCGTCCGGGATCGCGGCTTCAACTCCACAGTACGACTCCTGTCCAGGGGTGTACTGCCTGCACTCCTGTTACCACGCACCTTGGAGAAGGATTCTAATCGTGAGTAATGGGCTCCCCACTTTCCAAAGTTTCATCAGGTCATAGGGACGAACTTTTTAATATAGTGCAGAATGCTAATTTTGTTCAAAAACACAATGGCACCATGGTCCATCCTGTAGGAAAGAGACTTTTAACAAAACTTTTACAATATATTAACAAAAATTGTCCGGCTTATCCGGAATCAGGCACTTTGTCTGTTATAACCTGGGAAAAGCTAGGTATCTTCACAATCATCCCAGGGCGCCTGCTGACATTTTGTCCGCATGGCAAGCAGTGATGGCAGCATTAAAACTTTTGCCATCTCCTTTAGATCTGACATCTTCTACCTCTAAACCTCTTGATCACTCTTCTGATCTTCCGCCTTCATCTGAAGCCCCCCCACCCTATCCTTCCGCACCATCTACAACATCTTCTGACAAACCTTCCTTACATTCTTCATTGTCATCTGAATTTCTAGCCTCCTCTTCTCCAACCTTATTGCCAGGAGGCCAATTAACAAATCTTCTTACTTCATCTGTTTTTCTGATGGATTCTCCTGAAGAAACATCTCTTTATCCTTTAAATTTAGCCCCGGGTGGAGGGGGTCCTGCAATTCATCATAAAAAAGAAATAGAGAAAAAAAAATTCTTGCTGGATTACCTCAAGGAGTAAATAGGGATCAATTATTTGGCACGGGACAATTCATTACAAATGACCAACAGGCTCAAAGCCCAAGGGAGGCTTTTAATTTGATACAGGAAGGGGCTTTAGCAGCTTTCCGCAAGATAGATGATCCTCACGGAAAAGCTAAAATGTCTTTTGCAAAAGTTTATCAAGATCCCAATCAGGCTTATTCAGAATTTGTGGATAGACTGCAGGAAGAAATACGATAACAAGGCAAATAGACAATGAATATGCCCAAAATGAACTCCTGTTAAAATTGGCTTATGTGGGGCTTGAAAGAGCCTCTTGGGGCGAGCTGTTCTCAGTAAAGTCCAGGGGCGCGCCTGTTGATTTCAACTGCCTGGAGTTGTCTGAGATCTAGCTTCCCATTGCAGGCTCCGAGCCAAACTAAATTGACAATTCTGCTCTACCAAATCAAAGAATAGGAAAGTAGTTGTTGTAAACCTAAAGAATAGAAAAATCAAAGAAATAAAACCAAGTTTTTCTTCTATCTTTTTCTTTTAATCTAGCTTTTTGGACTATTGTTTTGGCCTAAACCCCAAATTGATATGTGTGTTTTGTTTTGTTTATATATATATATATATATATATATATATATATATATATATATATGGACATTTGGAACATTGAGCTTGGACTTGGAATGGTGAGAAAAATAGGAGATGGTTAAAGGGCCCTATAGAAACCATGTTCGGTTGGAATCGTCTCATGATTTTTCTCACCTCTTGTAGGACAAGCCATATGTCTAAATAAATGTTGTTTTAATAGTATCTGTGTATATATGTCTGTTTGTGTTGTTCTGTGTTATTTCCAAGACTTGGAAGAGGGTCAAAATCCTCTCTGATAACACCAAACAAAAAGGCCTTATTTAACAATGTATGGTTTGTCTGGAGAAAGTATGAAATGAAATTTTTGTATGTGAAATTGTTTATGCAAGCAGTCAGAATGGAAGTGAATGAGTTAATTTGCTGATATGTAAATGTGAGTGTGTTAGCCCTCAAACCCACCTACCACCCCCATCCCGTCCCAGGCTGTGAAAGGAACAGTAAACTGCAGATTTTATTGTTTTAAAAGCCATGGAGGATGTGTGAGAGAATTTATGGAAAATGCATGTAAAGGAGAGCAAACTATTTTTTTTTAGTGGTGAGATTTTTGTAAAGTTTCTTTTACTCCCCCCCAACCCCGCTGTGTTACTTTAAGAGTGAGAAAGGGAGAGACAGCAGAAGAGGGGGGGGCGGTCATTTTAACCATTTTTTTTTCTCTGCTTAGAATTCCAGTCTGAGAAAGGGGGGTGGATGTGAAACTTAATGCCCACTCTTGCAGTTTCAGCTTGCAATTTTTTTTACTCGAAAGAGGAGAGATTAATTGTTGGACAAGTTTTTGGAAATCTTTGAGTTTTAGTTAAACATCACCCAACAGAAATTACTCTGATCTTTTTGTGGAGTTGTTTTTTGTTTTTGTTTTTTTGTTTTTGATGTTTTTGTGTCTGTGTGCAGGACACATTGATAGAAGGTGATATCTGGGAGAATTTCCCTCCCTTAATCAGCACTAACCTGTGGATTTTATGCCTTACAACAGGCTCTGAGATTGTTAATAAAGGAAAAGGGGAACATATACACTGACTCCAAATATGATTATGGAATCTTCAATACTTTTGGAGAAGAGAAATGTAAAGGATTGATTAATAGCTAAGGGAAACAGTTGGCTCATGCAAAAGTTGATAGAAGCTGTGGAAGCAGAAAAGACAGAAGTTAGGCCAGAGTGGCAGAAGGGCAGTGAATGAATGGATAATAGAAGGGAGAAACAGAAAAGTGGTTTTTAAGTTGGTTTGCACAGATTTGTGAATTGCATGCATGAATTGCATGCCTCAACAGAAGCCTTAGAATGCTGAAGGAACAAGAATGTACTATAGAAATATGGAAAGGGAGAAACATGGGAAGTAGAAGAAAGTGAGAGGTGGATGTTGCATGATGGGAGTCGTATGTTCCTTTTGCTGCTATTATTTTAAACACGCCTGGACTATTTACTGCTGCTATTGTTCAATGTGCTAACCAATTGAAAATTTTGGAGTGGATTCATTTATCCCACACGCCCAAAGTTTCTGTTTTAACCAGAGAAGCACAATTGGCTCAATTGATTTTTAAAATCCGTCACCGAACGAAAGCCTTGATTGGGCTGGAGATAGACACTCTTTTTGTGCCTATGTCTTTGCAAATTTGGGAATCATTTTTTCAAACCTCGAGTGAATTGCAATTTTCCTTAGCTGATTGGCATGGCAAGGTTTCTTGCCACCCACCACCCGATTATCGTTTGCAAATTGTTCGCACTGTACCCATTGACTGGTTGTCACCCTTGTCTCCTCACCCCCTACATTCGGCTGTTACAGTTTTTGCAGATGGGAGCAAGGAGTGTGGCGCCTGTGCCTGGTTGGAAAATGGTCACTGGATAACCAAGCAAACAACACCCCAGCGGTCAGCTCAAAAAGCTGAACTGGCTGCTTCAATTTTGGCCTGTCAAATTTTTTCATTTCAACCTTTGAATCTTATTGTGGATAGCTTTTATATTTATCACACAATTCAAGTGATTTATGGATCTTATTTATCCCCATCCATTCAACCAGATTTGTTACAACTTTTTTTAACCTTGCAAAATTTGCTTTTTGAACGCCAACATCCTATTTTTGTTGCTCACATTCGTAGTCATCAGCCTTTTCCAGGTTTTTTGCAAGAGGGAAACAATGTTGCAGATCAGGCTGCCTCCGGACTTTCAGCCTGTTCTTTGCAACCCCTCACCCCCTGGGAAAGTCATTCATATTTTCATCAAAATTCCAAAGCTTTGCAAAAGCAGTTTGGCATTACCGCTGCAGAAGCTATTGCAATTCGCCAGCAATGTCCAACCTGCAGCAAACAAGCAACTGCAATCCCTATGGGTGTCAATCCCAGGGGATTGGAGCCTTGCCAAATTTGGCAAATGGATGTCACACAATATGCACCATTTGCCCCATGGAAGTATTTGCATGTTTCAATTGATACCTTTTCAGGATTCATCATGGCCACCCTACAAAGAGGGGAAACGGCCAAACAAACAATCAATCATTGTATTAGATCTTTCATAACACTGGGATGTCCTAAAGTTTTAAAAACTGACAATGGTCCTGCGTATACAAGTACTGCATTTTCGGAATTCTGCTATCGATGGGACATTGTACACAAATTTGGTATTCCATTTAATAGCCAAGGGCAGGCTATTGTGGAACGCACAAATCAAACACTTAAAAATGCATTGCAATGATATTTAGGGTCAAAAGGCATAAGCCCCCGACACTCCCAGTGTTGCAAAATGTTCTTAATGTTTGTCTTTATACTCTCAATTTTTTGAACCTTACAGGGTCACCGGCTACTTCAGCCGCTTCTCGACATTTTTCTAACCCTCCTTGTCCAACTTCCAGACCTTCTGTTTACTATAGGCAACTACCAGATCCTACTTGGAAAGGACCGGTACCCCTGATCACCTGGGGAAAAGGCTACGCTGCAGTCCAACTCCCGGATCGCACATTGTGGGTCCCTGCACGTTGCGCTATCACAAAGCTTTCCCCTGCTGCTGACTTTATGTCTTTGCCTTTACTCTTTAGCGACAGCTCGACTGAGGGCTGACCCGCATATTATACTTGCACCCCCTTTTACATCTGTCACTTTCACTTTTCAAGATGACTCTCTGCCTCACTGTAATTATGCATTGCAACACCGCGGTCGTTATCTTGCTTCTCCTTTTCTGGCACATATTCAATACACTTATTTTCCATGTGCTATTTTCCTTCATGTAACGGTCACCCCCTCCACTATTGGCTCTTACTCCTGCCTTGGATTTCTAGCCAATGGCACCCGTTTCAATCAAACCGTGTATCTCTTCTCTTCGTATTCTGCCTCCTACCTTCCTGTTCCTTCTCTGCTTGCATCTTGGCTCTCCAGATACCCACCCTATTCAAAGGATCCTTGTGCCGTACGTTACGTCCGCTGCAGAGGCCCCTCTCCTGTCAACACGCTAAAGTGCCTCTGGTCTTTTGATCGCCTCGTCGGCCACTGTGAAGGAGGAAGCAAAATTTCCCCGCCGCCTCATCATCACATCCATCAACGGGCTTCGCCAAGTCATGGCCAGCGAGGGTGCGATCAACGTCCTTTGTCACTTTCCCGCCGGCCGCATAACATTGCTTGGACGATTACTGATGCGCAGCCTGCTGCACCAGCCGCTCCAAGAACCATTCTACAAGCCTTATCACCACGTCAACATTTTTCTCGATCACGACGCTCTTTGCCCTCCGTCCCTGACAACCAGCATCGCCCTGCAAACTACACCTGGACTATCACTGACTTTCAAGGAAACACCCTATACTCCATTTCCAACCGTACCCTGTGGCCCTGGTTTCCCACGCTCTACTTTGACTTTGCTGAAATGCTCGTAGGAGCCCATGGGTTTAAGCACAAAACAAAGTGTGATCCTTCCCCTCGTGAGGTCTGGAACACAGGCCCAGGCCTGTACATTTGCCCAGGCTATATTACAGACCTATCCCATATAGATGAATGTGGAACCGCCTCTGATTGGTATTGCAAATCCTGGCAATGTGTGTCCACAGGAAAAATTTGGTGGACTGCACCTTACACTACTGATTACATCAAGGCAGGACTGGGGCCGGACTCCAACTTGCCTTGGTCCTCATGCAGCAATTGGGCCTGCTGTGGTGTTCGCCTCAACCCAATGTACGTTACCTTCACATCACATGGAAAAAGGCTCCTGCTTGCTGCTTGGTTAGCAGGGAAAAAGTGGGGGGGCAGATCCAATGATAATTCCGGATACCGTCATCCAGGTAATATTTTCATAATTCGACTCACTATGTCCCTAGAAGTATCCCCACCTGTGGGTCCAAATAAGCAAAATAACTCTCCTTTTTTACAACCCTTTCCAAGGGAAACTAATCCATTGATAACTCTTGTTTCCTCCACACACGACGCCCTAGTAGCAGCCCATGCTTTCCCTGACAATGATACCAAATGTTGGTTGTGCTTATCTTCTCAACCCCCTTTTTATGAAGCTATTGGCTCCCCCTCCCCATTTGCAAACAGCACCTCTGATGCCACTTGCAGGTGGTCCAATTCTTCTATAACTATATTTTCCATTGAAGGCCAAGGATGCTGTCTTGGATATGTACCTTCTAATTACTCCCACTATTGTATTAATGCCTCATCTGACGCTTATATATCTTGTATGATATTTTTACCAAATGAAAGGACAGGTCTTCCTTATGGAGCTGAGGGGTGGTCTACAATGTATACTCACTCTACAACAGCAGATCTTTCCAAACGACTTAAGGGTCAGTTCTTCATTCCTTCCAATGGATCCATCTGGGCCTGCTCCACTGGTGCCACTGCATGTGTCAGTGGAGACATATTACACACACAAAAAGCCTTTTGTATCCAGGTTTACCTTCTCCCAAAAATGTCTGTCTTTTCTGATAATGACTTTATCTCCCGTATGGAACCACCCCAATATTTTCTTCAAGCTAAGCGCGAGGTAATCACCACTACGACCTTAGCCATTCTCTTAGGCCTGGGAGCCACTGGTGCAACAACAGGTATTGCAGGTATGGTCCTGGGTGACCAAAACATCCGCAAGCTAAGTATCGAAATTGATGCAGACCTCAAACGAATCGAACAGTCTATGGTTGTTCTCCAAAATTCTCTCACCTCACTATCTGAAGTTGTTTTACAGAATAGAAGAGGCTTGGATTTGCTTTTCTTGAAAAATGGAGGCCTATGTGTAGCTTTGAAAGAAGAATGTTGCTTTTACACTGATAACTCAGGTATTGTGCTTGACTCCATGGCAGAATTAAACAAACGATTGAAAGACAGAGAAGGGGAACGCTCCCAGCATTATACTTGGTATCAAGGAATGTTTAACTTCTCTCCCTGGCTGACCACCCTTTTCTCAGCCATAGCTGGTCCTTTAATTTTGTTATTACTTGCATGTGCAATTGGCCCATGTGTTATGGGTAAACTTTTAGATTTTCTACAACGAAGGCTGAGCAGCATTAGCGATGACATTCTGTTGATGAAACACACTGTTGACAGTGAATACAAACATCCTCTTTTAGAATTTACTTCTGACTCAGAGACTGATGAACCCTCATACCAACACTCTTTGAAAGGAACACTGGCGCCGGCACAGGAGGTATCGAAGGATTTCTCTTTTTCCCGCGTAAGTGTCCTAGAAGAGAAAGTTCTGGACTACATTGAGGGGCCTTCTCAGTAATTGGCCTTAAAAAACAGAAAAGGAGGAGTTGTAGTTATCCTAGACTCCCAAAGACCTTTTTGCCTTCTATATTGAAAGTTATAAAGTTCTGCATTCCTGTCTCTAGTGATAAACCTCTGCCTCCTCCATTTACAATTATAAAGTTCTGCATTCCTGTCTCTAGTGATAAACCTCTGCCTCCTCCATTTACAATTGTAAAGTTCTGCATTCCTGTCTCTGGTGATAAACCTCTGCCTCCTCCATTTACAAATGTATACAACAAATACCTCTGCCTCCTCCATTTACAATTGTATATAACAAGACTTGTCTCCTGTAATTGCCCTTGCCTCAAGATATGGCTTCCTGTCTCCTGTAATTGTCCTTGCCTCAAGTTATGCCTTCCTGTGATAACCCTTGTCTTCTCTGTTAGCATTTGTATACGATAAGTTATGCTTTATTGTTTCCTGTGATGACCTTTGCCCTCTTCATTAGCAGTTGTATGCAATGAGCTATGTTTTCCTATGACCTTCCATATGTTACTTCCTCATGTGTGTACTTCCCCCTCCCTGGTGAAACTGCTCAATAAAAGAGTGCTGTGCAAAGCTGTTCGGGGGGTAACACCATCCACCCCGGGCACTCTGTGCTCTCTCACCTTGAACAAACTTGTGTTGGTGCCTCAGTTTGTCCTAGGATTCTGTTCCTGCGCTATCGCAGTTCCCAAGTGTGACCGTCGGAACGTCCGGCACACTGGGTCGGTGGCAAAGGGCAAAATCCTTCCATATTCAAGGTGTTCACCCTTGCGAGGGTCCCTCTAAATTCTCACCCCTGTTACGGGGCTCTAAGAGTTGAGGCCGGAACCCTGATCGGTCGCTCGACACGACAATTTAATAGTAGGATGTCTTATCTTGTGTTCCCTTTATTTTTTTGAGCAGTATATAAGGAAACCTACTGTACATTCCAAGATATTATTTTGTTTACCACTGGACTGCATACCTTAGGGGAATGCTTAATGCTAAGGAAAATAGCTAGCAGAAATGGAAATATTAATGAAATGCATAACTATATGCAGAGTAACGTGCAAATCAAATGTGTATAATAGGATAAATGAACCAGAATGTGTGCATGAATATTCATGTGAATTCAACTACATTTCAACCTGATATGGAAGTAAAATATAATTAGAAAAAGAAAAACCACTTGAAGCCATTTGTGGCAGATTTGCCCACGCCAACCACAGTTAGGACATAATATTGATAAGCATCATCTATTAATTAGCTATTGACTACCTTAGAGTAGGGTGAATCCATTAGATGGCATGGCATATAGTCAACTAATAAGATTTAACTTACATAAACAATTATATTTTTTGTTCTCACCCTCCATGGATTTTCAAATAAAGCTTCTAAAGTAGAACTTTTCAGTGTCTTGAATCCAGAAAGAGTTAATTATGTAATTGTACCCCCAGACATTAATCCCTTATGCATTTGAAATTAAACCAAAGGAAAACAAAACAATCCCTGTTTTTACAAAAACTGTTCTGCAAGCCGTTCCCAACATCCCAACATTTCCTCTACTGTCCTCACCAGCCACAGATAAAATGGGAAACAATGTGGCAGGAGGATAGATAGGATGGCATAGCGACAGCAATAGCACTTAGACTTATATATTGTTTCATAGTGCTTTACAGCCCTCTCTACGTAAGTGGTTTACAGAGTCAGCATATTTTCCCCAGCAATCTGAGTCCTCATTTTACTGACTTTGGAAGGATGGAAGGCTTAATCTTGAGTCAATCTTGAGCCAGTCAGGATCAAACTGCTGGCAGTTGTCAGAATTAGCCTGCAATCCTGCATTTTAAAAACTGTGCCGCCATGGCTCTTAGTAGTTCTGCATGTTAGAAATATTTAAGGATGAGGTTTCAAGAGAAGTTTCAAAGTCTTATTTTCACCTCTAGTAAACCCTGAAGTGTATTCAGTAAATACACACAGGGAAAGAGACAAAACACCATAGAAAAATATTCTTGTAAAAATATTCTACCATCCATAAGTTATAGGGGAACATGTATCTGTTTTACTTGAGCCCAAGCTTCCCATGGTTTTTGATGCATTGCTAACAGTGGCTAATACATGGCATGGCAGGGGTGCACTTAGCAGTAGGGATCTCCATGATCTCAGTAGATCCTAGGGCTCAACTCTGCATGTTTTAGATAACTCTTCTGTGATCCATTTATTTTGATGTCTGTTTGTTTTCCTATTAATTTGGACAATTGTTTTAGTTAATTTCAAAAATGGTAGATGTAAAAAGTTCTGCAGTTTTATTTCTCCTTCCCCTCTTCTTTTATCAGCTACCCATGCATATGAGCATTTACAAACACTGATTAAAAATATACACGTTCATGTGTTCAAATCAAGATTTCTTTGTGTTCAGTGCTTTAATAAATGCAGACAGATTGCATACAACTTACAAGTGGAAAAAAAATCTGAAAAATAAAAATTGCATCAAGCTGACCATGCAAAGTGATTTGCTCATAACTTGCATTGCTAGCTAAAACAATTGGTGATTGCAGCAATTCAGTTTCATAAACAAGATTAATAATTAAGAATGCAAACATCTGTGATGAAATATCAAGGGAGGGGCATTTTATAAGTATTCTTAACCATGAATTGCTCCAAATTCTGCTGCATATTGTATCACAATTGAATTCTTTGTGATCTGTAAGAAACAGGGTTCTATTTAGATAGCTTTCAGACTATAGAATCTGAAATTGCTCAGTGGGAGAACAATTGAGTACTGAATCAAAATTCTGGATTTTAACTACAGTATATGCTAAATTCAGTAACAGCTCTCACTTTCTTTAGAAGCTAAAAGTTTGAGCCAATTTTTTTTTAATTTTTGTTATTTGTTATAGGTGTGAATGTACATTGAAATTCTTATTTGATGTATTGGCCTCATTCTTTTCTCTCTTTTTTCTTAACTAAATAAAAAAGGGACAAAAATTACTTTAAAATGCTAAAAAAATGAAACAAAATGTACAAACTTGCAAAATGTGTATCTATAGACATACATTGCATCAATAAATTGAGTCCTTGATTCCTTACAGTTATCCATGGTTAATCTATATTCACAGATCCTGCAAATATTGACTATTTGAAGGATATGTTTGTGTTTCTGAAGCTGAAAAGTACATCTTTCAGTTGCTTTGTTCAGTAGTTTACTCTCATGCGACAGTGATAGAATATAAACTTCTAAAATATGCAGCTGCTTAACATATGCAATTGCTTCTTCCTGAAATAGAACAACAGATTTAAATAAAGTGTTAATTCCACTGAATCTCCAACAGTACAAATACAAAGAATTTCTTGTTAAAATATTTCTTATTGAAAAGGATATAATCATAAAATCTATTGATTTTTAAAAAAATCTTTTTTAAAGAATTAAGTCATGCAAGCAAAAAAAAGTAGGCACACATATAAACCTACTTAAAAAGATTTTGAGCAAAAAAATTAGAAAAGCAAAACAAATATAAAAATTAGATATATATATTTTTTGTCTCCTTTCTCCACTTTTCCTCCAGACATTAACAGCTACTTTGATATTTTTATACTTTCTTTGAGACAGATTACTCACTTCTGTTTGGTGCATTTTAGTTGTTGCTGCTATTTTTATTTTTTAAAAAAAATGTTTTTACTTTTTCTTCACAAGCCATATTTTAAGTGTTTTTCTGCGTGATATATGTTAAATAAGGGAACCATTCCTATTTGAATTGACTTAACTTATAACACTTGTTTTTCTATTGCCATGTATACTTCAATTTTAGTGTTCCTTTCCTACACTGATGTCAAGTTTTCCAATGTAGTGCCAGATTGATTTTTGCCACTTCCACCATATATCTTAAAAATTATTATCTTTTTCATTTATACTGTATATATATTGGGATCATGCTTAACAAAGTTTTAGTGGCTTTAATTCAACTTTTATTTTCAGAATTATTTGAATATTTTGATGTATTTCTTTCCTATAATTTTTGGGGAATTTTTACATGACCACCATATGTGATGAAACATTCCTTCTTTTTAGCAACATATTATTGTTATATGATTTATCCAACTAGGCAAACCTAGACAGAATTATAAAACATATGTAGAATATATTTTCTCAATGCCTTTAAGTGAGAGATGGGCAGCATATACATTTAATAAATAAATAAGTAAAGCTAAATAATTTTTACAGGTATTTAGTTGTGTTAGGAACATCTGGGAAAAGGTTAACTGTATCTTGATTGTCCACAAATTAATTTTCAAGGGAGAAGATGGTCCTTGATTGAACAGCATCAGATTTTTCAATAAACTTTAAAATTATGCAAAACTGGAGGAATTACCTTTTATTGGATTAGATTAAAAACCTATCTATTTTAATCAGTAGTCACTTTTGACTACTGTAGTAGCAACTTTCTAGCATAACAGTTGCATTTTTTTGTCATCAAGAATGTGTATACATATAATGGAATCCCAGCATTCAACATTCATTGTGGCTACAGAAAAGTTTTTCATAGATAAGTGTAGTGGTCATTGACCTTTCTTCTTGCAAAGAGTCTTGCTGTTTTCTATTTTTTTTTAAAAAAAGTTTTATTTATTGTTATACATGATTATTTTACCAACTTTTTGTCTCACTGAAGCCTCAGTTTCTAAACCTTTGCTATCTAACCCCTGACTTCCTCTGAATATCCCCATGAATTGAGAAACAGTCTTAAATCTTTTCTTCAATATGATTTACAAGGTCATCCAAGCAAAATGGTAACTGAAATTTTACCACCTGTCTCTATTATACTGCTTCATCTCTTTTCTGGGGCATGATTCATGCATCCTTATCCTGCTTTTTTCTTTGCTGCAAACCCAGAGAAGAGTCAAGAGACAATAAGACAACATATCTTATTAACTGCCAGGGGGTGACAGTTGCCTTTGGTGGAGACAGATTCAGAGCAAGAAAAGATGCTATGAACTTCTGTGATTATCTGAAGAGGAGGAGAATGGAAGGGCTGGACTCCGTTGATACTGTTTGCTGCAGTCTTTAATCTTTAATCTTCCCTCAGTCTGGCTGTCCAACAAAAAGGAAGTTGAAAGAACAGAACTTTTTTTTTAATGAATGGGTTTTATATAGCTGCCCATCTTACAGCATACAACTCTGGTAACTAACAACAGTGATAAATAGCAGTTTAGGTTGTTTTAATTCTTGATTGAGAGCTGTCCAGTTTAGTTTAAGATGGGTGGCTATATAAATGTTTTAAATAAATAAAAAATCCACAAACAATAAAATCAATATAAAAAGGAAAAAAAATGAAGGAAAAAATAAAATTAAAATTAAAACAACTCGACACCCAACCCATAACAACACCCCTTCATCAACTTTAGTGTCTCAATGCTTGGGGAAAAGACAACCTTCAGACAATTATGGGTAGGGGCTGCTACAGAAAAGGCATGCTACCTGGGTCCCACTGGATAACATTACAAGGAAAGGTCCTGGAGCATTCTTACTTTATACACTTTAATGGAATGGGCAGATATGCTCAAGGAGAGGCTGTCCTGAAGATACCCTGGCCCTATGCTGTGACTAGCATCTTCAATTGCACCCATGAAGAAATTGGGAGCACTAGTGCAGTTTGTGCAGCAACGGTGCAACATTGGCAAACTGAGACATACCCAATATTTCATGAGCTGTCATATTTTGGACTAGTTGCAATTTCTAGATGGTTTTCTTTTTTCTATATTTTTTTATTTTATTCAGAACAAAGTTAAAATATAAAACTAAATAAAAGTCAAAGCAGACATAAAAGAAAATACAAAACACAAAATCAGAACATTAAAAAGGTACATAATACACATATTATCCCCTCTAGCTGAATATTGATTAATATATTGCTACATTAGGTCTCACCCCCCTGCAAAATAGGTCCTCCCAAAAAATTTAAACTACTGAATCTATTGACAACTTGTTGACCTGTCTTCTATATGTTATATTAGTGAAAAAATAGTTAACAGTAAAAACAATAATAGTAAAATAAAACAAAATTAAAGTTTCAAGTGTCTCTGTTAACAAACTGTTATTGCGATCCACTTGTAGAAAATTTACCATGGCGTCTTAACTATCCAAGATCATCCCAAAAGATCATCTTAGGTCAAAAATCTATGCTTGTTTCTTAATATTCTGTCTTATCAATTGTTGTTTAATTAAATGTAGTAAATTCAGTCTTCAGAATAGGTCTATCTTTAAATCAGAGTGCAAGCAATTTCTAGATGGTTTTCAGGGGAACCCCATATAGAGTGCATTGCAATAATCCAATTGGGAAGTGACCAGAGGCATGAGTGACCATGAGCAATCCCTCCCAAGCCAGGAATGGGCACAACTGGTGCCCAATGCATAACTGGGCAAAGACCTCCCTTAATCCCTGAGCAGGACCCATGAGTCCAGGAGGACCACCAAACTGCCTACTAGCTCTGTCTGGAAACTGCCACCTCATGAAGTAACAAATATAATATGTCACAAACCCTGGGATCAGAGGAGAGAGAACCCAAAGAAACTTCATTTTGCTAAAGTTGAGCCATAACCGATTCCATCATATCTAGATCCTCTCAGCGTCCAGTCACTGGGTCAGCACCAACACAGAGTCACCTGCCCACCTGGGGTGGAGATATATGAATATCATCAACAAACTGATGATATTGCACCCTGTGCTGATAGATAATCTTACCTAACAGTTTTATGGAGATGTTAAAGAGGAATGGTGAGATACTTAATACTTAAGACACTGAATATTATAGAAATATAGGACTGAAACCCACCAACAACAACAATTGGTATTGACAATGGAAATAAGAGGTTAACCACCACAAAATTGTGCCTCCCAGTAATTGCAGCATGTCCAGAAGGATATCATGGTTTATTGTATTGAAAGCCACTGAGAGATCCAAGACAGCCAGGATGGTTGTACACCCACATCCTGAGTCCTACATAGGACATACACCAGTGTGACCAATGCATTTTAGGTAACAATGTATGAATGACCAATGCTTGAACCCAGACTGAAAAGGATCTAGATAATCCACCACATCCAGGATCTTCTGTAGCTGAAAGCCAATTATTGTCAAGATTGAATTGCTAAGATGCTTGTTAACCTCTGTCATTGCTCAACTTGCCATAGAAACAGGGGAGAGAGAGAGCCTGGGAAAGAAAAGGTAGTTTTAAGAAGCTGTCCATGGACCATGAGACCCAAGGTTATCAAAAGCAGGTGTCTGACAGAGAAGTGGACCATTCCCATAACGAACAGAAAGAATGTGATTGGGAAAAGTGAGCACATGGTGGGTGAGGGTTATGAAAAGCTATTAACTAACCAGATTTTTGCACCCAAAAACTAGGGTTGATTTTACTTCTTCAATGCCAGGATGTATATTCAATAAAGAATATCTCTTGGCACATCAAAGCCATAGAGTTTCTTCAATGTTGAATTTGCCAGCCGGATGGTTGACATTTATCTTCTCATCAAACTTCCCAAGAAAGGAAAGATTGGATACTCAACAAGAGCTATCAAATGGGTTGAAGGATGGTCTTTTGAGAAGGGACCATTCTCATAACAAACAGAAAGAATGTGATTGGGAAAAATGAGCACATGGTGGGTGAGGGTTATGAAAAACTAATAACTAACCAGATTTTTGCACCTGAAAACTAGGGTTGATTTTACCTTCATGACTGGCAGAACCATCTCTTTGCTTAAAGAGGTATTAGCTAAGATTTGGACTTAACTGCACTCTGCCTCCTAGGTTCTAGAAGGTCTTGACCAGACAGGAGGGGCATAGATTCAGAAAACATGTGGCTGGGTTCACAGCTGCAGGGACCTGTGTACTTCCTCAGGTATGACAAGATCAACACTCTTCCATGTAATAGAAATCAGATGAGTCACTTCCAAAAGATCTCCCTAGGTAGTATCTATTATAAGTGAAGTTGAGCAACTTTGTCTGACAAATGCTGAGAATATTCTTCACAGTGACCCTGAAACAGCTCTCATAGCTACTTCTTCCCCAGGAGAGATGTGATCTCCTGAAATAGAGCTGCTGACCAACTATCTGCAGCCACAATTAGACCTTTGCCACCCTTATCATTGCAAGGTAAGTCCTCTTGTCTGTGCATGGGAAGCTTCACATTTCATCCCCTATCACATGCTCATTCCAAGAAGTGAACAGGGCCTTGACCAAATCATGAATCAACATTTTGACACCAAGGCTGATCTAGGCAAATGCTGCATGTAAAGGATGTTTAAACTCCCCCATTCTGCTATGCAATTTTTGTCTTTTGGTCCTCAGCATTTTGATTTTAGTGCCAGTAAAAACAACAGATATATCTTCTCTTCTGTTTTCTGTCTCTCTCACAAATAACTTGTTCAGAAGTATTTCATGGTTGGTGAGCATTACAGACTGTAAAGGCTGTACAGGTAGTGCTTATTTGGTGATTGCTTCAGTTACCGATTGTTGGCAAATACAATAGTAATAGATGATAGCAAAGTGTAGTTGTAGTAAAAGAAAACGTTTTCCAAACAATGCATGCACTTATGATCAATTTTTTGTGTTCAAAAATAATGTAGGCCAGAGTGGGAGTAACACTGGCTAGGTGCGTTGGAAAGCTTTATTTAAATAATGTAATAGTGACCAGCAATTTCACTGCACTTTTCTCTCTGTGTGTGTGCATGTATGTGTGTGTTGTGTGTCTTCCCCGCCCTCCCTCTCTCCCTCTCTCTCTTCCCCCTTCTTCTCCTTATTTCACTGGAACAGATTGCAGTGGCTAAAGAGAAGCAACCTAGAACCCAAAGAGAGAAGCAACCTAGAACTAAGAAGAAACTTCCTGACAGTTAGAACAATTAATCAGTGGAACAACCTGACTCCAGAAGTGGTGAATGCTCCAACACCCGAAGTTTTTAAGAAGAGATTGGACAGCCATTTGTCCGAAATGGTATAGGGTTTCCTGCCTGAGCAGGGGGTTGGACTAAATGACCTCCAAGGTCCCTCCCAATTTTATTATTATTATTATTATTATTATTATTATTATTATTATTATTATTATTATTATTATTATTATTATTATTATTATTAGTAGTAGTAGTAGTAGTAGTAGTAGTAGTATCTGCTGCTGCTGCTGTTGTTGTTATATGAGGGCTGCCTGTATTTTAAAATAATTAATAGAGCAATAGAGAATAGAATATTGGCCAAGTGTGACTGGACACACAAGGAATTTGTCTTGAGTGCCTAAGCTCTCAGTGTACATACAAACAGTGAAGTGATAAATCATAAGATACCAATAGGAGAAGGTAGTAGGATAGATGAGAAGGATAATAGGAATACAGTCCTACTACATGGGTAAATATCCTTAGACATAAGACGGTGCTGTGGGAATTAAATGTACAACAGAGAGATGTCACCAGGGGGGTGACTGTCCCTGTGTCTAATTGTTTTGGCGTGCAATGCTCTATAGTGACATCCTGAGGGGAGGATTGAAATAGATTATGTACAGGATGGAGAGGTCTGTAGATATTTTCTTAGCCTTCTTTCTGACTCGTGCAGTATACAGGACCTCAATGGAAGGCAGGTTGGATGCAATCATTTTTTTCCCTGCAGTCCTAACTATCCATCTGTACCTGTCCTATTTGGATAGACATATGCCCCCTCATCTAAAATATCCCCCCTCTTCTGGCAATGGTAACTGCCATAGTGAACAGAACAATTCCTGAGCTAAAATAGACCTGAAATAGATTGAGATGATGCTATCAGAAGCATTAACTTCTACTGGGAACTTTGCAATTTGGCTGTAATTCATTATAAAGTTCTTAGGCAAAGATACAGTATCTTCTGGCCATATAAGCAAGGTCTCATTAAATCAATATACTATGTTTTGTATTCTTGTACCTAAGCGTGCTGTTTTGCCACTGAGCTATTGATTCTAGTGCTCTACACAAAAAGCCCCATTTCTTTCCATTTTGTACACATCTGGGCTGAATAAGAAATGCTAATAATATTCCAAAATGCATGATATGGGTCCCATATCTATACTTTTTTATGGGTTCCTAGATGTCACTTTTTAATGTATTCCCTGACAAGTAAGTCCCACAGACTATAAAGTTATATCTTGCCTTATCTGTTCTTCCATATATGGCAAAGCAATAAAAGACTAATAATGGCTTGCAGAGGCAATAAAGAGGCTCTAAATCCTTTAAACAAATGGTTACAATCTAATTGTCTCATCTGCTCATTGGCATTAGAGCTTTCTCTCAACAGAATACCACTGAACTTGTAGGACTCTCAAGTCACAGCTAGGCTTTAAAGAGTGACAATAACTTTTATTTGCTATGGGTGATAAAAGTACAGCCTCGACAACAGTCACAACACAAATCAAAAGAGTATGGCAAGGTAATGGAAAGATAGACAAACACAAAACTTATATGCAATAAAATAATACAGCAATTGGAGAAAATTAGAAGTTGAAGATCTGATATTGAAAAGGAAAACAAAATAGAATCCTGCCTGTCTAAGAAATTATACAAAAAAAGAAAGTTAGGAAAGGAAAAGGAAAAAGGCCCAAACAAAATTTTACAGATCAAAATAACAAAGTACAATTACAACAATAGAATACATATACACATAAAAAAACCAAAGCCATATAAAATTCAATAGGCAATATGATGGTATAAGAATTTTTAAAGAATTGACTGGAAATTAAATTTTGCAGTATTAATTCTCTTGTTCAAAACATATTGATCTATCAATCAGCGTCTCCTTAATGAGGATTCAGGTCTGGACATGTGATTGGAACAACGTTGGTTGTTCCTGTGGATAACTTAGTACCTGGATGGGGGAAGTGCCTTTCCTTGTTCTTCAAGACTTCTGATTTGGAAGAATCAGTAGTTATGCTCCTTTTATAGTGATTGATTCCAGTCAATGGGGATGGGAGAAAAGGGATCATCCAAACAGCTGTTCTGTTCTGGAGTACTACAGGGTCTATCCTTTCTCCATATTTATGTGAAGCACTGGAAGTTATTTGTCAGAATTGGATATTATCAGAATATTCATTGTAATTGTATATCACTTTCTTGGGCTGCACAATATCTTAATCAGTCTCTAGAAATTGTGAGGGTCTGGATGGAACAAAGCAAGTTGAGATCTGACCAAAGCAAACTGAAGTAATTGTTCATCATAATACTCTTTAGTCTTCAGTTTGTCTCTCAATAGAGTGGCATGAAGAAGCAAATCAAAAAGAGTAGTAGTGATGAATTCTCATGGTTAAATCCATGACTAGGTTCCTTTTCCCAACTGCAGCTAATATACCATACTGCAGCCCTGCCTGCAGTATGAAGACTTTGCAATGAAAACTCGTGTTCCAATCATGCCTATCTGGACTATAGCCATATACTATATACACGACACTGTCTTTTAAAATCATCCAGAATTTTCAGTTAGTTTAGAATGTACTACCCCAGTTGTTGCCTGGAATAAGTCAGTATAGAAATAATACTGATGTTCCTAATTCTGCATTCGTTTCATTTTGGCTTTCAAGTGCATTTCTAAGTGCTGGCTTTGATCATTGAAGCTTTAAATGGCTTGGGCCCATTGCCTCCAAGACCATCTTTTTTTTATTTCAATACTTCTGATACTTGTCCCCCCCAGAAACAACATGCTAGTAAGTTGCCCACTTTGTGAACTAAGAGAAGTGTTAACTCACAAGCATTGCTTTTCAGACAGTCCCCCCTTGCTTTTCTGTTGGTACACCAGTGCTTTGGAACCGCTTTCTGTAGAAATTCTATCAACTCCCATGCTGTGGACGTTCTCCACAACCAAAACTGACTTGCAAGAAGCATCCTATCTATCAGTCACACAGTGTTCCTTTTTCTTGATGAGATTGCAAATTTGATTTCTATTATTTGTCTCACAATTGAGCTGTGAGCTTAAATACTACAAGCCTCACTAGAGCACAAGCTGTTGTTTCAGTTTCATTCATGTTTGCAGCTAGTCAGCTCATTTCAACAGCAACTGCTTCTTCTCTTCCAAGTTAGTTTTTTAAGACATTCAAAATGCACTTTTAATTAGCTTTTAGATAGCAGTGAATAACAAATAAATACAATTTTTATCTTAAGCTCTCTCTAGAGGCAGAGGAAACTCTCTTTTCAATGATAATAAACATAACACTAATTCTGTCTATTTTAATTTCCCTTGTTTCCAATTCATTGATCTGCATATCTGGCCACAGATAACATCCAGATTGGCCATTACAAAGTGATGTGGGTGTGAATTGTTTGAAGATGGCTCAGAAATTGATGTTCAAGAATTGTACAGCCTGTTGGACAATGGATATTAGAGCCCTAAGTGGCCATCATCAAGATCTGAATATTTTGTTAATTAATCTATAAATTCATCCTATGGCTCAATTTTAGACAGACAGACAGATAGATAGATAGATAGATAGATAGATAGATAGATAGATAGATAGATAGATAGATAGATAGATAGATAGATAGACAGACAGACAGACAGACAGACAGACAGACAGACAGGCAGGCAGACAGACAGACAGACAGATAGATAGATAGATAGATAGATAGATAGATGATAGATAGATAATAGACAAATAGATATAAACATTAGTCCTATGTGATTAAAATCTATAAATATAAATTAGAATCTGTGCCAAAGACATTGCATGGGATTTTTGTATGAACTACTTAAGTACCCAGGTCAGCATCCGCAGTGAAGATGCATGTTAAAAGTTGTACTTTGCCAAAATTTGTGATATTCCTCACAACAGTCTACTTGTTTCTCAACACATTTTCATCTCATAAAACTTCAACTGCTGCAATCTATACAATTACCCAACATAGATATTCTGAACAACAGAGTCCCTCATTCACCAACACTTCTTTGGAAGGTTTTCTTTGTTTTTTATCTTTCTTCCTGAGCTTCTTGCTCTTCTGCTTCCTTTGCATCAAATTTCAACCATTTCTTCTTTTAAATGTACTTTGCCTCTTCACCTTTTCTGTTTCCTGGACTATGACTCTTGTTTGGGCTCTTTTTCCTTTAACTGTTACAAGTTTGCACTTTCCAGCCCAAGAATGGGAAAAAAATGTTACTTTTCAGATATTTTCAGACTAGACTTTTGTAATTCCTGGTCATTAGCCCTGTTGGCAAGGAGGTTAATGATGAAAGTATCTGCAAGATGAGATATTTTCCCCTCTTGGCTTAAGCCACTTGTGTTTCAATTTCCTCTGCACTATGTATTAACATTCTGTCACCTACATTTCTTTTTTTTTTCAAACAGAATATTTATAAATTGATAATATGTACTGTAATAGACTTTCACTGAAAGGGCTGACAGATAACAACCAGCTTTAAATTTATTACAGATACACACCTGAAGTAGGCATATCTGTAATCATTTTAATCAAGAAAGAAAATTAGGCAGTATCATGCATTTGACCAATTATAATTAGGAAAGAAAAATGTATATTTCCAATTGCACTTGATAAAGACATATTACAGACTTTTTCTAAACAAATAAATATGAGAGCTTATGATATGTTTTAAACTCTCAGTAATCAGAGGAAAATGCATCTAATAAATATTGTATTATGAATTATTCAGTAAGTCTTTCTGCAGAAGATTAAAATAAACTTCTTGACAATCTTTGGGGGTAATAAGAACATGCAAAGTAATGGTATCTGCAGGAGTTATTAGCCTTTTAAAAGCTCCTTTACTTATGCTTAGGAGTTCATAGAATGAGGGCCCTGATGTTATTGCACTGCATTGATTTTTGGAAGATATAACCAAAGACATAAAGATGCTGCATGAGATGATGGATTTGGCTACCAGGAACTATACAACTTTTTTTTTAAAATGACTGGTTGAAGGTGGCAGTAAATTGTAATGGTAAGGGTCTTTTTTGGGAGGGGGTAGAGTGGGAAGTTATGAGCATATCAAACTTGAACAAAGTTTTGCAAATTTCTTTTTGCAGAAAATGGTAGGAATATGTGTTTCTATTCTTGAGTGATCAGTTGCAATTCCGGAATCTTTGGGGCCCACACAAGAAGAATTTATTGGGTAATGAAGCCTACAATATATGACTGGGCCACATTAGTTTATGCAGTCAGGGTATATTTCATACTACCACAAAAACTTCAGAAGTGGATGCAATGGGGTACTTCAGAAGCAAAAGGTGTTAAAAAAGAGAGAGAAATGGAGGAAAAACAAGGATAGAAGAAAGGAAATCCAGAAACCTGGGAAAGGAGACAAAGAAGGAAGAGACCAAACTGTGAAGAGCAGTATAGTTATTTAGTTTTGAGGCTGTCACAAAGGTGCTTTTTTCACAAGGCAACTAGACTTTCTTGTTTTTCTTGAAGACATTTCGCTTCTCATCCAAGAAGCTTCTTTAGCTCTGACTGGATGGTGAGGAATGGCAGGATCCCCAACATCCAGTCAGAACTGAAAAAGCTTCTTGAATGAGAAGCGAAACATCTTCAAGAAAAACAAGAAAGTCCAGTTGCCTCGTGAAAAATGCACCTTTGGACAACCATGAACTGGATGACTTAGAATCTCCATAGACATTTATTTTCAAGGTTGTATCCACACTATTATTGTTTTGTCTTTCATTGCACAACCATCTCTTCAAATAATTGAACTCTTCTGATTTCCCATACTTTAATTAAATCTCAAGGAAAGAGTTTCTGAAAGAACTACAACTGTCAGAATTAACTTGAGAAATTTTTGGAAAGCTTCTTCACCTGGAAAAATTTGGAGAAATTGAGGTTCTCATGAACAGTCTTTGAAAACTACTAGAAACATAAGCTGATCCAGAATGGGACAGTGCAGGCAGTGATGGGCAGGGCACAATATGTCTACATAACTTCACTGACCTCCAAGCTGCACGTTTTCCCATTTAGCTTTCAGGTGTAATTCAAAGTGCTGGTTAAATCCTATAAAGTCCTTCAAGGCATAGGATCTGGGCTATTGTGGATCCCTATCTCTTTTCTCTGCTCATGCAATCAAAAAGAATTACCATGTTCCCCTCCCCCACAATCAATAGGCTCCTACTCCATCTTTAAAAAAAATATCTTGAAAACATGAATTTTACCTCAGTCTTGGGATAACGGTGGGTGACAAGTCATTTGGGGGATTTAGGATTTATATGCACAGTGAGTACCAAATAAAATTATGAATAGCAAACACTATTAAGCTGGTAATGTACACCAATATATGTTAACCGAATGTTTCTTCCAGGGCATTCATTATCCTTTTTTCTTTTGTTTTCAATTACTTTTAACATTGTACACCAAGAGTTTAATAGATTTTGGGGGCTTACTAAAATCAATAGATCAGTCAGTCAGTTCTTCTCCAATTTGTCAGTCCATAAATATGGAGGGCAATACTGAAAGATTAGTTGAACCCAGCTCTAATATAAATACTACCGTATGGAGTGCAGTGTAAACTAAGACTTTGTATATGCAGAAGGGGAAGTATATGTTTCCCCTCCCCCCAATTCTTGACAAATCTGGTTTACGTAAAATAATTTTTGATCAACTTCACCAAAATATTTTGAACTATATGTTATTACTTGGTTTTCAGACATAACAAGGACATAAATATCATCAGCCCCATGTAGAGAGCATTACAGTAGTCTAGACGAGAGGTCACGAGCACATGAGTGACTGTGCGCAAGGCATCCCGGTCTAGATAGGGCCGCAACTGGCGCACCAGGCGAACCTGGGCAAAGGCCCCCCTAGTCACAGCTCCAATATGCTCTTCCAAATAGAGCTGTGATTTTTATTGTGTATTGCCCTGTTCACTGCCCTGAGTCCTTCGGGAGAAGGGCGGTATAGAAATCAAATTATTAAATTAAATTAAATTAAATCTAGAGAATGTATTATTTTTAGCTCACAAAATTCAAGAATACATCTGTGATGGCTGTCCTGCTCACTATTAACTAAACTTATATCTGTGACGTTGCAATTTATGCAGATCATAAACCTCATAATTGTAAAACAGCATAGTGGAGCCTCTGAACCAAAAAGATGGAGACTGAATATTCTATTAATATTACAAGAAGATATTAAATTGAAATGTCAGCATGAATTTAAGAGCATCTTCCTTATCAATTTAACCTCTGCTATTTCCTTATCCATGGGGTTCTAGTAAACCTTTATGAGAAGGCTTTTATTTCTTTGGCTTAAAATGTGAAGTCATATAAAAATCAAATGATATATTGATGAATGAGTTGAAGAAATTAGAATGAAGACATGAGCAGAACCCAATTTTGGATTTTGAAGAAAAGGTTAAAGTGATTTGTAATCATTTGGAATAAATGGAAGTAAACAATTCTTACAAGAAGATGCATTTTTTCAACAGAAATACTTTGAGAAATCTAATAATCCAGACAATCTGTTAGCCCATACCTATCAGCTGTGAAAAAACAAGAGAAAAAAACATAATTTGCATTTGGAATGAGGAAGATTATATTTCAGTCCCGGAGAATGTGAGCCAATTTATTAAGTATTACTCTCAATTATTTAGAAAATAGACATCAAATTTTGAGAACATCCAAGAATACCTAAAAATAACCCAGATTAATACAAAAGAAAGTACTCAACAAACCAATCACAGCAAATGAAACAGTCAACTTGAAAAATTCCCAGAACCAGGTGACTTTTTCCTATAATATATTATAAGACCCTTCCAAAAAATCTTGATCAAAACATTAACCAAAGTATTTCATGAGAAATAATATACTTCTTTATGGCAAGAGGCATTTATTTCTAGGATTTATAAAGAGAGTACATTTTTGATGATTTGGAATGGCCTTTCATAATGATTCTGCAGATGTACTATGGCTCATTTTTTAAAAACATAAATACAGACAATTTATTTCAACCCCCCATCCAGCCACACAATTTTTAGATAATATTAAATAGACTTTTATCACAAAAAGTATTATAATAAAACAAGGTTTACCTGTCTCCTTTTTATTTCTACTAACATTGGAACCATTGTCAATAAATACATAACAAAGAAAAAAAAAACCTTTAGAAATTAAATTGACAAACCAAGAAAATAAATTAAAATTATATGCTAATGAAGTTCTTCCAGTTATTTATCAGGGGATATCCTAGAACTGATAATGGAACATAAATATATGGTTTGGTATCAGCCTATTGGATTAATAAGAACAAGACTCAAATGATCAGATGGAATGTATTTGAAGAAAGGTGGTATCTGCTGTAAATAACTTGAATATTAGTTCCAAACAATTCCCTGGCAATTTAATTTCTCTTAATAAAAGGTCTTAATATTAACTTTTCCCTAACATATTAAACTAGGATATACTTTAGCTCAGATAGGAACTTTTGTTAATTATTTATTTTGATTTATGATTCATATTGTACCAGTTACTTTTGTTAATTATTATATATTAATTAAATTTAATAATTAAAATAATTTAATAATTTAATTAAAATAATTTTAATAATTTTAATCCATATGCTACACTAATCAAATGTTAGTGTAATTCTCAGTTTTATATGGCTTCTACATTTCTTTTCTTCTTTTTGTTTTTCTTCATATTTTTATGCTTTTATGCTACTATGTTAAATATCTATTGAATTAAAAAGAAAACAAAAAAAGTAACAAAAAAGAGAAAAAGATCAGCAAAATTCTGAAAGATGTTCATCTTCTTAACATTCTGAAATAATTCTTGAATAACTTTTACCTCATCAGTTTTACAGTGTTTTTTTTTTAAAGGAGAATTTGATGAACTGATCCTTTCAAACTCTAAATTATACTTTAGTAATTGTCCTTCAGGACGTGGTGGCTCAGTGGGTTAGGACGCTGAGCTTGTCAATCAGAAGGTCAGCAGTTTGGCGGGTCAAATCCCGAGTGCCGCATAGCAGAGTGAGCACCTGTTACTCATCCCAGCTTCTGCCAACCTAGCAGTTCGAAAGCAAGTAAAAATGCAAGTAGAAAAATAGGGACCACTGCAGTGGGAAGGTAACAGCATTCCGTGCACCTTTGGCATCTAGTTATGCCGGCCACATGACCACGGAGACGTCCTCGGACAAGCGCTGGCTCTTCGGCTTTGAAACGGAGATGAGCACCGGCCCCTACAGTCGGAAACGACTAGCATGCATGTGCAGGGGAACCTTTACCTTTACCTTTTATTGTCCTTCATGTGTCAGGTTTGGGGTAATTGTATTTATCCATATAAAATTTTGAAAATTTGAGGTTTGAAGCAGCTTTCAGGAGGAAGAAAGCACAAAGCTTTGACTTTTAAAGGTCTTTCTTTTTTGACCTTGTATAAACTTTGTGCCTAGCACAATATTGTTTCCCTCTTCCTTTTATGATCAAAAGGAGGCATAACAAGCTTGCAGAAAAGCCTCTAAAGAAGACAGAAAGACTGTTTATCTGCCTGCTACCTGACTCTCAGACAGTAGAATAATCGGCTGGGGATTTTATCTGGTCCTTTCCACAATGTCAGTCAGCAGGCATTTTGATCGATTATTTATTTACTGAACACAGATTGATTTCACCAGAGACGTGTTTCCAACTGTTGTGTAACTCTGAGAAATGATTTCTTCCTAGAGGCTGAAAAAGGATGTAGTAGGTATTTGAGGCATCTATCTGAGCTTTACTTTACTTTAAAGTGCACAGTTGCCACAGATGCTGAAATAAAGTGTGGTAGGATCTTCATAAAAGTTTTGGGGCATGATATGACCTCAGGAAATAAGATTCATCAAAGTGGTTTTTGTAACTGTAATGAACCAAAGATGGACAGAGGCAATGTATACAGGATCAGGGAATTTGGGTTCCACATGAAAAGAATTTATTGAATACATTATGATTGTGCCTTTCAATTTAGAAAGTATCTGGAAATAATATAGTTATCTTCACAAGTTTCATTTGAGTTAGGACAGTTAATGTGAAAATGCCTTCTCTATAGTTTCCTTTCTTCCACTATGAGGCTTTTACAGGTAGTCCTCGAGCATGTCCATTCCACTCATAATTTGAGTACTCAAAGGGGTGAATCTTGTATCACTCCCTGCTTTCGCTCACGTATTCATGAATATGCAGTTTGTTAAGTGTGCATGAGTTATCTCAGGGTAGGGAAGGCCACGGGGGGCCTATGGAACAGGCTCCCAAGGCCTCACCCTTCCATTAAGATACCTCACCTCATGATTCCCCTTCCCTTCCTGATATGCCAGACTCATTTACCTTGAGAAAATCTGTTTCCTCTCTGCCACGATTTCTGCCTTTGAGGGAGCGGAGAATCAATGGAAGCTCATGGATGCCATAATATCACGCAACTCTTGAGAGATCATGGAGTCCAGGAACTCATTTTGGTACAAACACTGTGCCTGTCCCCTGCTCTACTCCGAACTCCTTTCTGCCACCACCAGAACACTTTTTTTATCCAAACAGCGACCTGGGGAGACCAAAAGCTCCATCTGGGTGGGAATGGGGCACTTGAAAATGCAATGATTTGTATGTACAGTAGCAGCACACCTTTTTATGCTTTGATAAGGAACATTATCTATTAACTCTTCCTGCAAGTTCTAGTGAATATGACAGCATGCCACTGAAAGCATTTCTGACTTATTTTTGTTTGACCATCCAAGACATTCATGCTTGGTAAGCCAAGCACTTTTTAATGCAATCATGTGATCTCAATGACTGGAATGCTAAGCCTATAGCTGGAATTGCCCCCAGAACAGATTTGGAACAAATAATTCCAGAAATAGTCTGCAAACAATTTATGAGCTGCATATGTTTGCATAAAACATTCAGTAAACAATTCAAATATCAAACCGTTTTCCAAAGGTCTAAAGCTGTTCACATAATTCATGAACAGACAATGGGCTAAATTCATCCAATAAATAGGTTTTACAAATGGTACATCTGACAGTCAGAAATTATATCAGGACTGTACAGGGACATATTAAATGAGAGAGAGAGAGAGAGAGAGAGAGAGAGAGAGAGAGAGAGAGAGAGAGAGAGAGAGAGAGAGAGAGAGAGAGAGAGAGAGAGAGAGAGAGAGAGAGAGAGAGAGAGAGAGACAGTGCCAAGAAAGCAAATGATAGCTAGATGATGAGAAGGGAGGGAGAACGGCAAAACTGAGCCAAAGTCACAACTGTGCCACCCAAAGACATTTTTCTGTCAGAAGGAGATCCCAGATCAGCTTTTTCCCATGACTGGTTCAATTATTTAAACCTACAGTTAGTTCAAAGTATAGCAGCCATATTTTTGACTGGCTTGTGAGAAAAGGATTTATAGGAAGAGGTCACCTCACATATTTTTTTCTTTAATTTCTAAATATATACAGCCTAATACCTAATTTTCTTAAGGTTTGGTTATGGTTATGATAAATGTGATCAACTAGAACTGACATTGAATGTATCTATATTTAATTATTGCAAGCCAAGGGGTTGAAACATGCAGTCCTCTAAGTATTTTTGAGCTCCATTATCACTTACCATTGAGTGTACTGGGAAACATTGCTAGCTTTTTTAAGGCACCTTTCAATCTTTGCACTGCTACAGATCAGTTCTATAACTTCATGATCTCATGCTATTGTCTGTGTTCATCAACTAATCCTATTTATTTCCAACTATGATGGATCTGGAATGGTATTGGGTAAAATTTCCAATTATAAACTCCAAAACCTTGAGATCTTGAAAACAAGATATTTTCCAACAATGGGAACACTTCTTTCACCTGGTCTTCAAGTTGTATGGCTTAAGCTTACCTTAGGCTCATCTTTTTCAAGTTTCAGCCACAATATTTTCAATGAATTTTAACTACCGCCATGGCCATTTGAGATTGTTGAAGCTTTGCGGCTTCCCCTCCATTGCAACTGCAAAGATAATGACAGTAATGACATCAGAAAAATCAACACAATATGCACTAGAACCTGGAAGCGAGTTGAGATTCTGACTGTAGTTCTTTGCAATCGTGTTTGGTTAAGGAAATGTGCTGGTTAAGGAAATGTTCTTAATTCAGCAGAATGTGTAAAGCATAGGTTTCCATTCTTGTTCTAAATCAACATTCATTTTCCAGTACTTCTCCTTGAATAACCATTATCCTTTTTTTTGTATTTGTTGCTTTGTCTTTTATGTTCCCCATATTTTCTGTTTTTTCCAAGTTTTACATTCTTAATATGACTCTGACTTTTCTTTTATTATCAAGGTTTTCTCCAAAGGCAGGTTATTCTTAGTATTCAGTTATTAAAAACAATTAAATGATTGTATGTATTAAAATGCAGGAACATGGAGGCAGTCTCTTCCCAAATCAACACACATTTTTCCTTGTTTTTTTTTCCTTTGCAAGCAACAGTGACAGAGGTATAAAAAGCCTTTGTGAAGGCATTTATCAGGACAGCTGAGCCATAATTTCATCAGCTCTTGCTGCTCCCCCATGCAATAACAGGATGGCTTCTGTGCTCACTGAGCCCTGGCACACAGACAAAATAATGGGGGAAGATAGCTAGACTTTGTTTCTTCTATTTTATACTTAGCTGGGATTCAATGATGGGGGCCTGTAGTGTAAGTAATTTGACCTGATATTGTAGGGGCTGAGGACAGTCAATTGGCTGTAGGAACAAAGCCTTCCTATCTGAAACCGTTGAATGAATGGTCAAATTACATCTATTAAATCTTTGGTCCCTGACACAAAAATAGACCTAATCCTTCACAACAATCAAACTAATTAGGAAGTTAACAAAGGCACTACATATAAAAAGATACTAATTTTCTCACACTGATCCATTGAATTGATGTCTGGAACTTGCAGCTCTCCGGGTCTAGCATCCAAATCAGCTGCCAAGACCGCAATGAGGTCACAACATTATGAATGTTAAGTTAGCATCCCAAATATGTGTGTGTGTGTTTGTGTGTGTGTGTGTGTGTGTGTGTGTGTATTTCATTGCTTTGTATCAAAACCTAGCTCTTGGATTCCATTTTATACTGGAAAGCTGACTGTCTTTACTGGAGCTTGTTTTCTTTTCAAATTCTTGATTAGTCTGTATGCTACTCTCCCTTGGCATTGAACAGTGTTTGGAAAAAACAACCAAAATTATGCCCTTTCAGAACAAAGGTATTTTTCCCTCTTTGGAAAAAAGTGACAAAATATTTGTTGCTGCATTCTTGACACTGAGATTGATGGAAAGAGGAGGACAGCTTCCTGCTTGCAAGCTGGAAGTAGAATAACTACAATCACACCAGTGAAATGGTACATGTCAACATCCTACAGGGCTTATAATAGATGTTTGCTATAATTTACTTATTTTACTGAAGACAGCCCCATGCAAGAGGAGGTTATATGAACACAGTGATGGAAGAGAAGTAAGTCCACACTATGTCGCTGCTACATGAGGACTGTTTGCCAAGAACCTGACAAGGTTGCACTGGATTGATTTCATAAGTTTGATAGCATCCCTCATTTTCCTGGGATGCAAAGACAAATGGATATGTGGTACCACAAAAGGATACAGTAGTTCATTGCATTAGCTTTAAAGTCTACTCATAAAATAGGAGTGACCAAAAGGCAAACAGAATTACATTTTCTTTACCATAGTTCACAGTTTTGTTTTGCTTGTTTCCTTCTTGTTACCGAGAATAAATGAACACTTATGCAGTGACAATAAACTCAGTGACTCCTATTGTATATCCCAGAATTTCCATGAACTACAAAATGCTGACAGTGACATTTTTACAATTCAGGCTGTACCATGCATAAATCTTCCAAAAAATGTTTCTAAAATAGTGCTTACACTGAAAGGCTTTCAATCACATTTATCAAACTCTGTTAAGCAAATTGTACTTGTTATTCAGAGTTAGAACAGTTTGAATCTATTATTATTTTTATTACTATTACATAGTTCGGACATCTTTCTTTACAAATTTTACAGACTTTCCAGACTATTCTTCACAGTCTTTGTGAACTGTTTTCTTTTTCTTTCTCCTTTAAAGATCTGATTTCCTTGTTTTCTCTTAGTATGATTTTCTTTACTTATTTCATTCCAGTTTTATTCCTCGACCTATAATTATAATACAAATAATAATAATAATAATAATAATAATAATAATAATAATAATAATAATAATAATAATAATAATACACTTTATCTTTCATCCTAATGGATTTTAGGATAGTGAGCAATAATAAAAGTACAATATCACAATAAAAACAATATATTGTTCCTCCTCTAACATGAATTTGAAAGTAAGGAAACTGCAACATGGAAGCCAGCTGTAAAAGGCCATATAGGCAGGTTTCATCAAAAGTGTACTGATAGCATCAATCAGATTTTCTGTTGTTCTAAAAATAGGACATTGAAAATATATATATATGTTTTCTGAGGTTTTCGCGGGTGTTTGTATGTGGATCTTTGGTCATTTGGGTTTTTTTCCCCACGTAGAATTGAAGGTGTAAGAGCAACGTTTCGACGGAATCCCATCCGTCATCCTCAGGCTGGTGGCTTCAGCTTCCTTCTTCTGGGAGAAGCATGTGGTAGTGGCTGTTTGTTCCTCTTTTTTAAACTGCCAGAGGGGGTGTGTTCTCTGGAAGTTTAAAAAAGAGGAACAAACATCCACTACCACATGCTTCTCCCACAAGAAGGAAGCTGAAGCCACCAGCCTGAGGATGACGGATGGGATTCCGTCGAAACGTTGCTCTTACACCTTCAATTCTACATGGGAAAAAAACCCGAATGACCAAAGATCCATATATATATATATATATATATATATATATATATATATATATATATATATATATATATGGATCTTTGGTTATTCGGGTTTTTCCCCGCGTAGAACTAAAGTTGTAGGCGCAACGTTTCGACGGAATCCCATCCGTCATCATCAGGCTGGTGGCTTTAGCTTCCTTCTTCTGGGAGAAGCATGTGGCTGTTTGTTCCTCTTTTTTAAACTGCCAGAGGGGGTGTGTTCTGTGGAGGTGTGCTCTGATTGGGTGGGGGACCAAGTGTGTTCTGATTGGGTGGGAGTGTGTTTTGAATGGTGGGTGTGTTCTGATTGGGTGGGGGTGTGTTCTGAGTGGATGGGCTGGTCTCAGCTGCCAGCTCCAGACCTGAGCTGGTGAGTTGTGCTGCTTTTGTTCGGCTTCGTGTTTGTGGTGGTGCCATGTTTTTATAGTGGGTGTCAGTTTGCTTATTGTGTGGTTTGGAGGGGATTAAAGTGGCTGATGTTGCAGCTGTAGTTAGGTTTCTGTTTTGTGGTTGTGCCTCATTATCATTGTGGGTTCGGATTTGCTTTTTGAATGGTTGTGTGGTGGTGATGTCATGTGATGTTATCATGAGTTTGGGTCTGGTATCATTCTTGGTGGTTGGGCCTCGTCTGTCAATTAAGGCGGGTTTCCAAATGGCTGGAAGGCGAGAGGTATCATCTCGTTTATTCATGCTGTGGGGGCGTTTTTCTATCTCAATGGCTTCTCTGATTATTCTGTTGTTGAAATGTTCAATTTTGGCGATAGAACAACAGAATAATCAGTGAAGCCATTGAGATAGAAAAAAGTTTTTTCTTTGAAATTAATATGAATAAGGATTGGGATTAAGAAATTTTATTTAGCATTTGAGTAAAATTCCTTTTCTGTTTTCTTCCTTTTTTTTCTTATCTGTAATATTATTACTGTTTGTAATCATTTTACATGAGCCAGTGGGTGATAGAATTAATAGTTTATTGTTGATAGCATATGGATGCTTATGTTTGTTTTTCATTTTTATACCCTGTATTTAGCTCTGGGAAGTCGGGGGGGGAGGTGGGAATTGGGGAGAGGGATAGGGAGGGTTAGATGGGGGTGGGGGAGGGGGGATTAAAGTTAAAATGTATTGTAAAACTTTTTAAATAAAAAAAAAGAAATAAAATCATTACCTAGACACAAAAGCAAAAGGCAGTCTATATAATTCTTTCAGATTTAGGGTAACATATATTCAGACATGAAGCAGAATTCTAAAGATAAGCTGCAATACTATACTCATTTTCTTGGATGCATGCTGCATTGACCTTGTACTGACATCACAAAATCACCTTCAAGGGTAGTCCATTGGAAAGTTGCTTTTCTACAAAATGGGCATTACCTTGTAATACATAATGTTGGGGGAAGCCTTTTACTTTGAGTGTGCCAGCTTTCCAGATTTTTATAAAATTAAATGAACCATAAACAAATAAGGTAGAATCAAGCTGGATATCAGCTGGCCCCAATGAAGATATTATCAATCATGCATTATTTTATTCCAATTTTAAACAGAGTTATAAGAATGTGAATCAGTGAAGATTCAAGAATTATTGTTGTTCCCTTCCTGATTTTCAGGAGTATCTACAGTATATTTAATGAATTATTGTTTAGTCGTTTCTAACTCTTTGTGATTTAATGGTTAATGAATCCTTCATTTTGATGATATAATTCAAATCACAGTTTCATATTTTTTTTATGATACAGCAAGACGTTATACTAAGATACTTATAATTATGCTATTCTCCAAATAATTCAATAGCTCTGATAAAAACCTCCGAATTCTTTTACTTAAAAACATATACCTATATTTCTGTCATAAACCAGGGTGGCAATATAATATAGCATTTAATAACGGAAAGAGCATGAACAGTAAAATTGTTTGTCATATAGGAAGTGATAAAATTAACAGATTTAATGCAGAACATAAATCTTACAAAATTGCATTATTATGTCTTCTTGAAACTTATATAAGTGTTGTGGTAATGGTGGTGGTGATGATGATAAAAAAGCTTGTGGTGAAAGAAAATATGTTATCTCTTTGCAGTGTGAACATCTGGGATTAGTCAGAAAACATGGGAAACAATACTGTAGATTACATCTATCTATCTATCTATCTATCTATCTATCTATCTATCTATCTATCTATCTATCTATCTATCTATCTATCTATCTATCTATCTTGGGGGGCAGGTTTCCCAAACCATGAATGTACCTCCATTAATGAAATGAAGCCCTAGTCCAGGGTAAGTGAGGAGAACCTCAGTTGCATTGCACAATCGATCCACCTTTCCCAAATGTCATTGTATTGTTTTCATTGTTCATTTGGGTGTTTTGTTCTGTTAATTTTGGAAGGAGACACATTAAGATTATTCTAAAGGGAGGTGCAATGGCAAAAAGTTTAGGATCCCATATAACAGATGAAAAATCTTTTAATTGCCTCTGGATGACAAGGTTGAGTTCTTCCAGAAAAACAAATGAATGAAAGCAGTAACTCAGTTCATTAATAATTTTCTTCAATATCCATCATCATCATGAATCTTAAAATAAAATTTAACCCAGCAATGTAAATCCTACTAGTGAAAGGGCAGGGGCAATGATTTGTCAAAACATTTTGACAAAAGTTTTACTGAATTAAAAAAAAGCATTATAGAGTGAATTCAACAGCACCTATCAGTGCAAATCATATATATCTTTCTCCTTTCTTGTTATGCCTTTTCATTTTGAGGTTCTTGCTGTACTTTTTACAATAGACAGTACAAGGACGTGCACTATCTTGTAACTTTTCTCCATGTTTCACTTTTATAGAAAAATATCAACGAAAACAGAGGGAGTATATCTTAAAAAGCCAATGGCAGTTCTATTATTTCACTAACCATAATTTTGATATTCTTTGAAAAAGAGCTCACTTAACATCACTAAATTTAAAACTGATGTAAGTTTCTTATGTACTTCTGTATATATGTATATACAGCTTAGAAAATATGAGCCAGACCTAACCTCAAGCAATATCCTCTATCTACCATTAAGATAAGGACCTTATTTAATCATTTAGAAAAAGTGGTTATTAGAATGGCATTTGATTTCCTTGGATTTCCTTTCTCTGCTCATGTAACAAATGAAGACAAATTTAGGGTCTCTCTATAATGAGCTTCATTTGTTCCAAGTGACATCAGCAGATAGCAATACATGATGCTTTTCTACCAATGATGTGATTCCTGATTGCCTAGGATACTTAAGGAGGTATGAAACAGTGAAGGATAGAATAGGCTACACTTCATACTATATGAACAGACTATTGTTCGCTGAAGAACCCTTTTTAATTCACTTCTCCTTTCCTGGAAGTTTTCTACTTGACTCCAGTCTGAAAGTCCCTTAGGACCCAGAGCAAATTGGGACAAGTACAAAGGATACATATAGGAGAATGGGAACATATTTCATTGAATTAGGCAGTAATTATAAACAATTGCAAGTTATCAATGAATAGACAAGAGTTTGGACCTCTTCATTTATTACATTTGAGGCAAAAAATAGTAATTGAAGTAATGCTAACCCAAAGCTATGATTCTTTTAAAAATTAGTCCGTGTTCTGTATAATTTAAGTTGTTGGATCTAAGAAGGTTTACTTTTTACTGAATATCTGAGTTTCCAATTAAGTGCTAAGCTGCTGCTTGCAAAAGGGATTTCTGTAGATTGCCAAGTCTTGGAATAAAAAAATTAAATCAAATCTCAACTCACTGCAAGCTTTTAGGACCATCTGTCTTGGAGATGGAAATGATCCTTGACCTATAAAGGTTATGCACAGAAGCAATCCCAGCACTATACCCATATAGCTTTAAACATATGCATTTCATTTATCCATCAATGGACTAAAACTGTTATTATTTAGCCTTTTAAAAAAATTAAAAGGAAAGAGTGCAAGAAATGTTCTTAGGAGAAAAAAATAGTTCATAATGCAGCATGTCACAACATATTAAAGTGAAATATATTTAATTAGATAATGGTTTACAAAATTACAGAATTTGCAGAATTAGAAAGTATAAAAAAAGTTTTCTTATTGTACTGGAACAAACACTATTTCACATTTTATTTTTGTTATGCAGAAGGAAATTCTAGGGGAATCTTTGGCAGTCCTTACTGAGAGCAAACAAATAGTGCATTTTTACCATTAGAAATATGTACGTTCAACATGAGAAGAAAGATATATTCTAGAAAGACAGGGATTAGTCCTTATCAATAATTATCCGTTCATCTCTACATAAAAATATACTATCCTGGCTTGTAAGCCAGCTAAAATGATTGTCTGTTTCTTGTATTAAATTAAAGACTTTACAAGCATTTATTCTGGAGGCGTACGTATTTGGTAAGAATTTAACTCAGCTACTTAGCTCTACAAGTTGGTATGGCTTACTACCTGATCATCAGTGACCTTTAAGGATAATTAAACCATAGAAAATGGCATTCTCTTCATTTAACATAGCACCATAGCACTATTCTAGTCTGCCAGCAATCAAAGAACCATTATTTTCACACTAGAATATTTATTCATATTTATTTGCATGCATGATCTCACTTATTACAAAATGTATTAAGAAAGTTATATGGTGACTGAGAAAGACATATGCCCAGTGCAATAATTTGATTTTATTAGTGCTGTAAATATATTGGACTTGGAATCATTGATTCTTCCAGAATACCAATTTCAACCTTCAGGTTTTTGAGGAACTACAATATGCTATAGGCATCCAGATATATGCCAATTTTGTCTGAGGGACACAGATAATATGCATCAGGATATATAAAACTTAGGTTGCCAAGAAACTCAAACTTGAAATAGGATACAGAACATCAGCTGTTCACACCACACATATTTGTAACCTTTTGTTTGTACTTTGATATTCATTAAATTTAATTTTATTGTTAAACTAATTTAATGAATGAATGAACCTTTATTGTCAAAGTACAACCATGTATACATTGAGATTGGCTGAGCCTCCCTTCGTGCCCCCACCCCCAACTTACAGTGACACAAACCCTCCATCTTATTACACCATGTGAGCTAATTGCACAACATACCAGCCTCGCAAGTCAATCATGTATAAAGTTTATAAAATTATATCCCATTCAAAAGCCTAACAGCCCATGGATAAAAGCTGTTCTTCAGCCTGTTGGTATGGCTGGCTATACTCCTATATCTCTTACCTGATGGTAGGAGAGTAAAGAGATACCGTCCATGGTGTGAGTCATCCCTGAGAATTTTCCTCATTCTTCCAAGGCAGTGAGCCCTGGCAATGTCATCCAGTGGTGTCAAGGGACAGCCCACAATGTCTTTTGCTATGCTCACCACCCTCTGTAATGGTTTCCTATCCGTGGCTGTCATACCAGCATACCAAACCACAATACAGTACGAGAGGATGCTTTCTATAGTAGACTGGTAAAAGAGGGTCATTAGCCGTTGTTCTACCCTGTTCTTCCGCTAGACCCTGAGAAAGTGAAGTCTCTTTTGGGCCTTTCTGGCCACCTGGGTTGTATTAACTTTCCAGGTAAGATCTCCATAGATGTAGACTCCCAGAAATTTAAAGGAGGAAACTCTCTCCACACAGTCCTCCCTGATGTAAAATGGGGCAGGTTCCTCCTTTTTCCTCTGGAAGTCTAGCACCATCTCTTTCATCTTGCTGATGTTCAGGTGCAAGTTGTTGTTACAATACCATATTGATAGTTTTTGTACCTTCGCCCTGTATGCTGTCTCATCCCCACCTGTAATAAGACCCACCACGGTAGTATCATCTGCGAACTTAATTATTGCAGTAGATGGGTCGGATGATACACAGTCATATGTGTACAATTTAACTCACTGCCCAGATAAATTTATTAATACCTCTCTGCCATTCCTCCAAATTTGAATCTTTTTTAAGTATAGGTATCATTTGAAATAAAAATAAAAATTTTGGTAAAACATTCATTTTCACAGCTGCAATTTTCCCCAATAAAGATAGTTGTAATTTTTTTCAACTATCAAGCTCTTTTTGTATTTTTGACCATAAAAATTCATTATTCTTGTATAATTTAGTATTTGAAGCTGAAAGATATACCCCCAAATATTTAACCTTTTAACTATTTCAAATCCCGTTAGTTTTTCTAAAGCAACCTTTTGTTCTATAGTCATATTTTTAGACAATATCTTAGTTTTTTGTCTATTTACCTTAAATCCAGAAACTTGTCCATATTGTAAAATTATTTCTATTAAATCCAAAACTGGTTGAATTGGTTGACTTAATGTAATAACCAAGTCATCTGCAAATGCCCTCAGTCTATAATCTTGATCTCTAATTTTATTTCCCTGTATTTTCTTTGAATCACGTATTTTAATCAATAATATTTCCAATGTTAAAACAAACAACAATGGTGATAATGGACATCCCTGTCTTGTACCCTTTTCAATTTTACAAGCTTCTGATAAGCTACCATTAATTATTATTTGAGCTGTTTGTTTGTGATATATAGCCCTAATAGGTTGGAGAAACTTATCCCCAAACTGCATCTTGTCTAACACCTTAAATAAAAATTGCCAATTCAATTGATCGAAAGCTTTTTCAGCGTCAAAAAAAAAAACAGCGCTGCAGGGACTTGGTTATTTCTTTCTAAATATTTTTTTGTTTTGTTTTCTTTGTTATTTCTTAACCACTATCCCCAGCACCCCATCTGGGCCTGCAGCTTTGCTGGGAATCACAGCCTTCAATACAGTTCTCACTTGGTCTTTAGATAGGGTGAGTTGCTGAAAATCAGAAGGCCGGCCATCAGAGGCTACGGGGTCTGGTCTTTTTACCTCGTAGTGAGTGAAGAAGATATTCAGCTCCTCAGCCAATGAGGCATCGGTGTTAACCATGCTCCTCGTACTGCCCTTATAGTAGGTTAAGTGCTGCAGTCCCTGCCACACTTGCCTTGGATTGTTGTCTGCTAGGTGGTTCTCCACCTTGTGTTTGTATTGCTGTTTCACCATCCTAATGCCTCTTCTGAGATTTGCCCTAGCCTCTCTGTATGTGTCCCTGTCCCCTGCCTTAAAGGCATAATCCCGGGCTCTCAGGAGTGTTCGTATCTCTGCAGTCATCCAGGGTTTGCAGTTCCCATAAACTCTAATGCACTTTTCTGTTGTTACACTATCAGTGCATGTTCTAATATAAGAGAGTACGGCATCTGTGTATGCATTCAGGTCTTGATCTTCGAATACACTACAGTCAGTAGTTTCAAAGCAGTCCTGCAACTGACTAAGAGCACCCACTGGCCAGGTTTTGACCCTTTTCGTGACTGCCTGAGTTCTTTTCATGAGAGGGCCATACTTTGGGCACAACAGGAGTGAAAGATGGTTGGATGTACCCAGGTGGGGGAGAGGGAATGCTCTGTATGCCTGTTTCAGATTAGAGTACATGTGGTCTAAAGTGTTCTTCCCTCTGGTGGGAACTTGCACATACTGTACAAACTTGGGGAGAACTGTCTTCAGACAAGCTTGATTGAAGTCCCCAGCCATGACAAGAGCGCCCTCTGGGTGAGTTTGCTGCTGCCTGGTGATGACGTCATACAGCTTGGAAAGTGCCGTGCTGACATTGGCATCAGGTATAACATAAACAGCTGTAATAATTACCACAGTAATTTCTCTAGGCAAATAAAAAGGCCTACATACGACAGTCATCAGTTCCACATCTGGGGAACAATACTTGTAAACCAATCTGCTGTTGGCACACCAGTCACAATGTATATACACACAGAGTCTTCCTCCTTTGCTCTTACCAGAGCCTTTATCTCTGTCAGAGCGGTGAATGACTCGACTTGTCAGCTCCACTGCTGCATTCGGTACATCTGGATGTAGCCAGGTCTCCGTGACAACCATCACACAATATTCACAGAGAAGCCTGCTTGCTGCCAACTGCAGTTGTAATTCATCAATTTTATGGACGAGGGATCTGGCATTGCTCAAGAAAAGATTCAGCAATGCTGGTCTATGAGGCTGCTTTCTAAGCCGATTCAGTATCCCAGCCCTGCAGCCACATTTTTGTTTTCACTCCTTTCTCTTTCGCTTATGTCATCTCCTCCCCAGCCTGAAGACAATCCACGTAGATCCTGGAGGCCTCGCTATGCAGTTTGGTATGTTATGGGACTCCTGAAAATCGCGGGTAATTCCAGATTGCCTTGTAAGCCCGATGTTTAGCAGCTCTATACGTGTGTAGGCTGATTTAGTCCCTTGCACCACACTGTGAACACTCATCCATATACACATTAATCCAATCACCACGCACCAGTACTGGGAGCTCAGGGCCGCTGTGTGTGAACGTGCCGCCATCTTGTGGGAAAAAATAAATAATTCTGTTTATTTTTCTTATTCATTACTACCATTATAATTGTGCTTGCACTCATATATTAGAGCAGGGCTTTTCAACCGGTGATATACGTATCACCTGTGGTACTTTGGCACATGGCACATGACCATCCTAGAGAAGTATAGTGGGGGAGGGGAATGAGCCGAAGTGACCCAAGCCTGAGGGAGAGGCAACTACAGCTGCAGGACTGTCTGGGCTTGGCAGAAGCTCCAGGAGTCAGCAGGGCTCCAGCTGATTGGCTCCAGCTGATTGGCTCCAGCTGATTGGTGCTTCTGGAAGCAGCACGGAGCTGGAGGTGAACTGAAGAAAAAGGGGGGCAGGAGAGGAGAGGCTATAAAAGGAGGTGGTTTTGGCGGGAAAGGGGGAAAAAGACAACAGAGAAAGAGAAGGGGATGGAGAAGAAGCTGTGGAAGGAGAGCTCAGCAGGCAGGAAGGAAAAAGAGACAAGAAAGATGCAGCAGCTGTTGCTGGAAGAAATGGTCCACTGGTTGTTTTCTCAGGCCAGGAGAATGCAATCAGCACTGATGAAATGAAAAGCCGGGAGACAAGCATATTGGAAAGGAGGTGGGTTTATTTAGTTCTGGATTAGCTGGCAGATTGATTGGGTTACCATAAGGATTTTTGTACAGTTTTTACAGCGTTTTGTAATTCAGAGGCTTATTGGAATATTTTAGTCTGTTTCACAAAGGTTAGCAATGAGTCCAAAGTGTTGACTTCCATAGGTTTAATCCCTTTAAACAATGCAATTAGTTTTACTCCCTTTTATATATATATATACATGTATGGATCTTTGGTTATTCGGGTTTTTCCCCGCGTAGAACTAAAGGTGTAGGGGCGACGTTTCGACGGAATCCCATCCGTCATCATCAGGCTGGTGGCTTCTGCTTCCTTCTTCTGGGAGAAGCATGTGGCTGTTTGTTCCTCTTTTTAAACTGCCAGAGGGGGTGTGTTCTGTGGGTGGAGGTGTGCTGATTGGGTGGGGGAGTAAGTGTGTTCTGATTGGGTGGGAGTGTGTTTTGAATGGTGGGTGTGTTCTGATTGGGTGGGGGTGTGTTTTGAGTAGATGGGATGGTCTCAGCTGCCAGCCTTAGATCTGAGCTGGTGAGTTGTGCTGCTTTTGTTCGGCTTCGTGTTTGTGGTGGTGCCATGTTTTTATAGTGGGTGTCAGTTTGCTTATTGTGTGGTTTGGAGGGGTTTAAAGTGGCTGATGTTGCAGCTGTAGTTAGGTTTCTGTTTTGTGGTTGTGCCTCGTTATCATTGTGGGTTCGGATTTGCTTTTTGAATGGTTGTGTGGTGGTGATGTCCTGTGGTGTTATCATGACTTTGGGTCTATCATTCTTGGTGGTTGGGACTCGTCTGTCAATCAAGGCGGGTTTCCAAATGGTTGGTAGGCGAGAGGTATCATCTCGTTTGTTTATGCTGTGGGGGCGTTTTTCTATCTCAATGGCTTCTCTGATTATTCTGTTGTTAAAATGTTCAATTTTGGCGATAGTTTTGGTTTTTTTAAAATCAATTTCATGTCCCGTGGCTTCAAAGTGTTGGACCAGGGATGAAGTTTGTTCTCCTTTTCTGAGTGAGTTTTTGTGCTCTTCAATGCGTGCACTTATTCTTCTGTTGGTCTGTCCGATGTATGTGGTGGGGCAGGTGGTGCATGGGATTTCGTATACTCCTTGGTTTTCTAAGCCAATTATGTCCTTGGGGTTTCTTAGGATGGTGGATATTTTTCTGTCTGTGTAGAATGCTGTTTTGATGTTGTGTTTTTGGAGGACCTTGCTGATTCTGTCTGTGGTCCCTTTTAAGTATGGGAGGAGGGCTTTGCCATTTTCTTGTTCTCTGTCTTGGGTTTTTGTGGGTGTCTCTCTTCGGATTAAGTTGGTAATCGTGTTTCTTTGGAATCCATTGGCTGTTAGTACATTAGTGAGAGTGTGTAGTTCGGTTTTTAGGTGTTGTTCGTCAGCTAGGTGTTTTGTTCTGGAGATGAGTGTCTTGGCTACGGAGTTGATCTGTGCTGGGTGGTGGTGTGAGAGTGCGTTCAGATAGCGGTTTGTGTGTGTTTTTTTATGGTAGATAGTGTGTCCTAGGGAGCCGTTGGATTTCTTGTAGACTAAGACATCAAGGAAGGGAAGTTGATTGTTAGCTTCTGTTTCCATGGTGAAACAGAATAATCAGCATAATCCACCAGCATAATCATTCTGCCAGCAGACAAAGGCAACGCCACGGTGGTAATGAACTCATCTGACTACCATACCAAATTATCCAACCTACTCCAAGACTCCACATACAAACTCCTCAAGACAGATCCCACCACCTACCTGGAAAAAACCACAAAATCTAAAATAAAAGCCACCCCCATCAGTGAAGAGATCCAGAAAACAATCATTCCCAGAGAAAAATCATCCAGATGTCCTAAGCTCTATGGTCTGCCCAAGATACACAAAGAAGGAACCCCACTCAGACCCATAGTCAGCTCCATAGGCTCACCTCTACAAAATCTAGCCAAATTTCTGGCCAAACAACTACAGCCTTACGCAAATTCCATCACCTCACACGTACAAAACTCATTCCAATTCATAGAGATCATAAGTAAACTAAACTTACAGCCCTGTGACCTACTTGTGAGCTTCGATGTCGTATCCCTCTTCACCCAAGTGCCAATCAAAGAAGCCTTGACAGCTATCCTAAATAAATACAACCCCCCAAAACACATCCTAGATCTGACCAACCACTGCCTATCTAACACATACTTCATCTACAATGGACAAAGATACAAACAAATGGAAGGAGCACCCATGGGATCACCCCTTTCACCTGTCATCGCAAACCTCTACATGGAACACTTTGAAACCCTCGCTCTAGAAAAATCCAACCACAAACCCAAACTCTGGCTCAGATACGTAGATGACACCTTCGTAATCTGGCCACACGGCAAAGAAAAACTGGATGACTTCCT